>NC_050451.1:70988084-71288084 GCF_903995425.1 Onychomys torridus | reverse complement strand
GTCTTTTGGTTAGTTTGGATAAGGGCTTGTCTATCTTGTTGATCTTCTCAAAGAACCAACTCTGTTTCATTAATCCTTTGTATTGTTCTCTTTATTTCTATTTTATTGATTTCAGCTCTCAATTTGATAATTTCCTGGCATCTGTTCCTCCTGGGAGACTTTGCTTCTTCCTGTTCAAGGGATTTCAGGTGTGCTGTCAAGTCACTAGCATGAGATTTCTCCAGCTTCTTTATGTGGGCATTCAGTGCTATGAATTTCCCTCTGAGCACTGCTTTCATAGTATCCCATAAGTTTGTGTATGTGGTGCATTCATTTTCATTGATCTCTAGGAAGTCTTTAATTTCTTTCTTTATTTCTTCCTTAACCCATTAGTGATTCAGTTGAGCATTATTCAGTTTCCATGAGATTGTAGGATTTCTGTAGTTTTTTCTGTTGTTGAAATCTAAATTTAAACTATGGTGGTCTGATAGAACACAGGAGGTTATTCCAATTTTTTTGTATCTGTTGAGATTTGCTTTGTGGCCAAGTATGTGGTCAATTTTAGAGAAGGTTCCATTGGGTGCTGAGAAGAAGGTATATTCTTTTTTGTTTGGGTGGAATGTTTTGTTGATATCCATTAAGTACATTTGAGCCATAACATCAGTTAAGTCCATTATGTCTCTGTTAAGTTTCAATTTGGCCAATCTGTCCAGAGGTGAAAGTGTGGTGTTGAAGTCTCCCACTATTAATGTGTGAGGTTTTATATGTGATTTAAGTTTTAGTAATGTTTTTTTTACATATGTGGGTGCCCTTGTGTTTGGCACGTAAATGTTCAGAATTGAGACTTCATCTTGGTGGATCTTTCCTATGATGAGTATGTAATGTCCTTCATTACATACTCTTTTGATTGATTTCAGTTTGAAGTCTATTTTGCTGGATATTAGGATGGCTACACCAGCTTCTTCTTAAGACCATGTGATTGGAAAGTCTTTTCCCAGCCTTTTATTCTTAGGAGGTGTCTGTCTTTGAATTTGAGATTTGTTTCTTGTATGTAGCAGAAAGATGGGTCCTGTTTTCGTATCCATTATGTAAGTCTGTGTCTTTTTATAGGTGAATTAAGTCCATTGATATTAAGTGATATCAATGACCAGTGATTGTTTGTTCCTGTTGTTATTATTATTATTATTATTATTTTTTTGGTGGTATTGTGTGTGTGTACTTCTTTTCTTTGGTCTTTACTGCTGTGGTGTTATCTATTGCCTGTGTTTTCATGGGTGTATCTGACTTCCTTACGTTGGAATTTTCCTTCTAGTGCTTTCTGTAGGGCTGGGTTTGTGGATAAGTATTGTTTAAATCTGGTTTTGTCTTGGAAGGTCTTGTTCACTCCATCTATTTTGATTGAAAGTTTTGCTGGGTATATTAGTCCAGGCTGGCATCCATGTTCTCTTAGTGTCTGCATTATATCTGTCCAGTTCCTTCTGGCTTTCAAAGTCTCCATTAAGATTTCGGGTGTTATTCTGATGGGTTTGCCTTTATAAGTCACTTTGCCTTTTTCCTTTGCTACCCTTAATATTCTTTCGTTATTCTGTATGTTTAGTTGTTTAGTTATTATTTGGCAAGGGGACTTTTTTGGGGGGTCTAGTCTGTTTGGTGTTCTATAGGCTTCTTGTAGCTTCATAGCCATTTCCTTCTTTAAGTTGGGAAAGTTTTCTTCTATGATCTTGTTGAATTTATTTTCTGTGCCTTTGAGTTGGTTTTCTTCTCCTTCCTCTATCCCTATTATTCGTAGGTTTGGTCTTTTCATGGTGTCCAAATTTCTTGGACATTTTGGGTCATGACTTTGTTGGTTTTAGTGTTTTCTTTGACTGATCAATCTACTTCTTCTAACATATCTTCAACACCAGAGATCTTCTCTTCCATCTCTTGCATTCTGTTGGTTATACTTGCATCTGAAGTTCCTGTTTGTTTACTCAGATTTTCTATCTCCAGCATTCCTTCTGCTAGTGTCTTCTTCAGGTTTTCTTTTTCCCTCTTCAGGTCTTGGACTGTTTCCCTTGCATTTTATGATTTTCTTTCAGGGACTTATTAGTTTCTTGTGGTTTAATTGTCCTTTCCTCTAGTTTTTTTTTATAGAGTTCTACCCATTTTTTTTGTTTGTCTGTTTCTCCATTTTATTTTTTATTTCTTCTATATAAGGCTCTAGCCTCTTCATGATGTTGCTTATAAGGTTGTTTTCTTCTTCTCCTTCTCCGTCTCCTTCTCCTTCTTCTTCTTCTTCTTCCATTCTGTGATGTTCAGGTCTAGCTGTTGGAGAAGGGCTAGGTTCTGGTGATGCTGTATTGCTCTTTATTTTGTTGTATGTACTTCTGCCTTGACATCTGCCCATCTCCTCTTGGGTTCGTTCTTGGTCTTATCAGTGTACTTGGTCCAGACAGAGCTGACAGATTTAGGGAGCCTCTCTCTGGTCCAGATGAAAGCTCTGGGCCTGATGGGAGCTCTGGTCCATATGAGAGTGCTGGCCGGATAGGAGCTGGGGGACTGGACTCTAAGTCTCTGGAAGTCCCTGCGGTCTTGGTCTCCTTATCTTGTCCAGATGGGAGTTCTGAGACAGGATGGAAGCTCTGATCCAGATGGTATTTCCAGGGTGGTGAGAGCTGGGGGCTTTCTGGTCCAGATAGGAGTTCCGGGGCAGGATGGAATGCTGGACACTGCTCTCTAAGTCTTTGGAAGTGTCTGGGGTCTCCATCAGATGGGTGTGTGGGCAGGGCGTTGAGGTTGTAGTGTCCACAGGAGGGTCTGTCTGGTCCAGATGGGAGTTCTGGGGCAGATGTGAGCTGGGGGCTGGTCTCTGAGTCTCAGGAAGTGGCTGGGGTCTAGGGCAAATGGGTGTGGGGGCAGGGTCTGGAGACTGCAGGGTCTGCCTGCAGTCTTGGAAAGGGGAACCTTCCCACAGGGCCAGCATATTGGCCAGAACTGAGGCCAAGTTGGCAGGTCCTCCCAGGATGGTGCCCAGAGGTGGGACCCAGGAGAGGTTGCCTCTCTGACTATAACCCCAGGCACTCACCTCTTGTCCAGATGGGAGTTCCGGGCCAGATCTATTTTTCATTTTTGATTGTGTTGTGATGGCAGAGACATAAAGATCTTTGGAGTGCAAGTCCAGCATTGCATCTTTAATTGAGTTTGGGTTTTGTTCATCATTGTAGGCATACATTCATTACCTGATTACAGTTTTTGTTCTCTTGTTTTGATTGCCATCTGTAGCGTGTCATTCCCATCTCCTAAATGTATATTCCAAAGAGAACAGAGAGAAACGCTGTTAAGTCTCAAGTATTACATTTTTCCATGCATTATATTTTTGGTGTCCTATGGTAGATTATAGTGATATTTTATTTGTATTGAAATGTGATTTTATTTGTATGTCAATAAAGCTGCCTTGAGGTCAGAGCAAGCCAGAGCAGAAGCTGAGTAGTAGTGGAGCACGCCTTTAATCCCAGCACTTGGGAGGCAGAGCTAGGTGGATCTCTGTGTGTTCAAGGACACAGCCAGCATGGCAGACACATGCCTTTAATCTCAATACCAACCATAGTAGACCTGGAGGTCTGTACAAACAGGCAGTGAACGAGTAGGTCATGTGGCTGGGTTTACAACCAATGAGAAAACAGAACAGAAAGTCTTTAAATAGACAGGATACACAGAAGTAGGTCTCTGGTGGAGAGGAAGAACAGCAGAAGCAGTGAAGGGTAAGGTTTTCCGCTCTTGCTCTGACCTCGTGTTTTTTAACTCTGCAGTCGGTTCTGTGTTTCTTATTTAACAAGCCGGTTACATCTACAGTAGATATTTTTTGTCTAATATAATCTTTAAAAACTCCTTTGTTCTGATCAAGTATACAATTTATTTTAGGTTAGGTTTTCAGGATAGGTATCTTAGTTTCTTTTTCTTTGATAAAGTACCTTGAAAACAATATATAAAGTCAGAAAAAATCTGTATTTTTGCTCACAGTTCAAGGATATCATCTCTCATGGAGAGAAAATCAAGGCTGTAGTGTCTTGGAGCAGCTGGTCCTGTTGCATCTATAGCCTGGAACGGAAAGTGCTGGTGCTACTTCTCAGCTTACTCTCTAATTAAGTATGAAAAGATTCAAGTCCCTTAAGGTCTATGTGACACTTCATAGAGCTTCAGATATTCCCCATATTCATGTCCAAAGGCCCCTTTCTTGAGTGAAAAACTAAGCAACATAAATATTTCAAACAATGCTAATGTACAAATATCTGGTGACTATGGTGATATTTTATTTGTGCTAAAATATGACTTTATTTGTTTGTTAATAAAGTTGCCTGGGGATCAGAGCTAAGAGCAAGCCATTAAGCATAAATCTGGTATTGGTGGCACATGCCCTTCATCCAATCATATGGCAGACAAAGTCTCTGTGTGTTCAAGGGCACAGACAGCATGGTGACACAAACTTTTAATCCCCGTACCAACTATAGAGACCTAGAGGTCTGTATAGACAGGCAGTGATGAAGAAGTCATGTGGTGGGGTTTAGAACCAATGAGAAGGCAGAACAGAAAGTCTATAAAAAGACAGGACACAGGAAGAAGGTCTCTGTCTCAGGGGAAGGATGGCAATGAGTGGTAAGCTAAAGGCTATTCACTAGTGCTCTGATCTTCTGGGCTTTTAACTCTGTATGTGGCTCTGCATTTCTTATTTACAAAGACCATTTAGAATTTCATCTACAGATGAAGGCTGTTTTCCCAATGAATTTTCTTTGTACATTACTGCCAATATAGCTGCTCAGGTCTATGCATATGTATTTGTCTCTTGCTGTTCTAATATGTTATTGAATTCAAGCTTAGTGGCTACATTCTTTTGTTTACTGAAGTTGGATATCAAATATCAAAACTGGGAATTTAAGCTTGAATTTTATTGAATGAATTGACAAAAATATTAATAGATGTGAAAATAAAAAAATAAGGTTAAATATATTCAAATAGTACACACACACATTATTTATACAGATAAATATGCTTTCAAAGGAATGACACAAAAATAACATTTAGTTTTTGGGTCATTATGATATGTTTTCTATATGTGTTTTAATGACTTGATTGATGCCATTTTTTTAGGCTATTGTAAACTGGTCACTCAAGTTTTTTGGTTAAAATTATTTGTTTGTTGAGCTTTCTGGCTAATTTCTCATTAATAAATGGATAATGAGAATGTTCTATAAATATATACTCAATAGAATATATTCATCTGCAATGATGAATTAAATAAATATCAGCAAACATATGCAACTGGTAAATATAAATATACTATTAATCAGAGTGTTCAGTCTCAGAACAAACAAAAACACATGTTCTCCCTCATATGACTATCTAGGCCTATACTAATATTTGTATAATGTATATCAATATATACATTATAATATGCATATACATAAGAATGGGTTTGGTAAATACTACAGTTAGAAAGAAGTTAATATTAAGATATTAATATTGATATAATATTGATTATATTGATATTAAGTCAATATCAATAAAAGGACAATATTAAGTGATGTGGAGAGGTTGTAGGTGGGCAAAAGAACACATAGGATATAAAGGGGGATATTAATCTGCTGGGGTTTGGGAAGCCACTGCAGGAGTAGCAGGTGGATGGTGAGATAGGAAAAGGAAATGAACTTTCTTTGAAAATGTTATAATGGTATTTAATACATTATGTTGGTTAAATAGTAATACATAAAAATGCCAAACTGTATTCATAATGAAAATATATTATCTTATGGGTGGCATGGAGTTTTAAAAATTTCTTATTTCATAGGTATTGAGAGCCAAATTTTGGAAGCTATTTTGGATGCTACAAAGCAGACCTGGAAATGTTTAGAAATTTAGCAAATGTTTGAGAAACTTGACTATGTCTGGAATGAACTAAAATCTAGAAATGGAGTGCACACCTGTGAGAATTTTTTTTTCCTCTGTTTGAAGTTGCTGGATCCACTTCTAGTCCAGACCTTTGAGGTAGAAAGACATACAGTTTTGATCCTGATCTTGAAGTGATAAGACACAGGCCTTTAATCCCAGATCTTGAGGCAGGAAGATACACATTTAATCTAGGCCCTACCATCTGTTGGAAGCTTATATAAGGACACAGAAGGAGTAAGCTTTCTCTTTTTGCCTGCTTGCCTTTGCCTAGCTAGCACCACATCTATTCATTCACTGGCATTAGGGTCCACTTTTTTGGGACTGTAGCATATAATGAATTCCAGATGATATATCCAGCCTTGTGTACTGAGCAACTATTGGAGACTTTGCCTTTCTGTTCAGGCATTTTTCAATTAGCTGGAATTAAGATTGTGATTAGAGAAGGAGAGACAGACATAGAGAGAGAGAGAGAGAGAGAGAGAGAGAGAGAGAGAGAGAGAGAGAGAGAGAGAGAGAGAGAGAGAGAGAGAGAGAAAGAGAGAGAGACAGAGAATAATTTTACAAATTCTGTAACTCTAAAGAACCCTCACTACAATAGTGGGTTTTTCCCAATGCTTTTCTCTTGAAACAATCACATCATTTCTCATTTTTGGCTTTTTAGTATGTAAATTGATTTATCATGTTTTAAATGTTAATGCAATTTACATCTATTTCATCAATTTTGCATTATCTTGACAGGTGTCAGTACCTCACATTAAGTCTAAAATTTTTAATAATTTTTCTTCATGTATGATCATGAATTCAGAATTTCTTCAGATGACTTTGTCTCATTTCACTTATGTTAATTCTGGCTTAATTTCTGAATAACAAAATTTAAAATGTATAAATTTTACCTACTCTAAATTTTTCTACATTTTCTTCATAGAATTATATATTGATATTATTTCCTGCTGAAAATTAGATAGTTTCTCCCAGCAGACCCTAAATGTTGAATATTTTATTTATGTTGTAAGAAGGCTCTGAGTTACATAATTTGGTTTATTTAGTGAAGTTATAACTGTATTTAATAGGGTTAATAATTCATAATAAACATAAAATAATTTCTTGTTATATATGTGTGAAATGCAAGATCAAGAAACCAGATCTGGAGAGAGCCACCTTCTGCTGTCTTGATGAATAATTGCTTATGTGAGGGCATCATATAGAAAAGCAAAGAGAGTGAGAAATAGCAGAAAAGATGAAAAGAAGACAACAGAAATGATGTTCGGCACAACCCCATTTCATTGTCATAGTACTGAGTTTCTGTACTTCGTTTTTCTATTCTTAGTCAGATTGAGGATATGATTTTTAAATATATTCCAAAGGCAATCCCTTCTGATCTCACTGATTTAACACTGCAGCTTTAGTTTTCAACTGTTCTTTTCTAGCATTTTTGTAAAGTCTCTTAATTCTTGCTCCTTTGACTTTGTTCTCAATTTATTCTTAATTTTGTTTACTTAATTAATACTGTAGTTTCTATTTTTATAATTCTCTGGAGTGAATTTCTAGTTTGAAAGTTTTATTTTAAAGAATGTATTTGGACCCATATCTTTCCTAATTTAGTATTCATTTATAAACTTCTAATAAACTGTTAAAACTTTTTAAAATTAATTTTATTAATAATTTGCTATGTTATGTGTGTTGCTCTGATTAGTTGATAAATAAAATACTGATTGGCCAGTAGCCAGGCACAAGTATAGGTGGGATAAGCAGACAAGGGGAAATCTGGGAAGAAGAAGGACTGATTCAGGAGTCACGAGTCAGACACAGAGAAAGCAGGATGACAAGGCAGAACTGAGAAAAGATACCCAGCCACATGGCTAAACATAGATAAACATTATGCGTTAATTTAAGTGTAAGAGCTAGTCAGTAATAAGCCTGAGCTAATGGCTGAGCAGTTGTAGTTAATACAAGCCTCTGTGTGTTTACTTCGGGAAGTGAGTGAGAGAGATTTGTCCTGACTGCTGGCCGGGATGCAGGAAAACTTCCAACTACAATCATTTGTGTTAGATCTTGATGCTTAACTATTGAGAAGTTTGCTAGTGTACTTCCAAATGTTGTAATGACTTTAGAGGTAGTTCTATTAATGATGGTTATTCATCTTTTAAAAATATTTTTTAGGCAACATATTTTGATCATTTTCCCACCCTTAACTCTTTGAAGAGCCTCTTGATCTCTCTACCCACCCTATTTCACCTTCTACTTATTCACATTATTTCTCAATAAATAGTAAATCAGGAATTAACTGCCCCCCAAAACAAAATCAACTGAGTTTTAATCGGTTATTAAATTATATTTTGTATTGTTTATATAAAAATTCACCTTATCCATACTTATCCATTACTATAATTAAGTATTCATCAAGAAGTTCTTCAGAAACAAATCTTTTCTCGTTGATTTCTAGAGACATTCTAATTTCTTTTATTTATCTATTTATTTATCTATCTATTTATTTATTTGACATAATACTTTACTGATTCTTTTGGAATTTCATCTCATGCACCCCAATCCTGCTCACCTCCCAGTCTTTCCATATCTTCCCTTCACCCTTGCAGAATGTCCTTCCAAAAGAACCTCTTCCAAAAAAAAAAAATCCATTAAACTCAAAACAAAACAAACAAACAAAAGCCCACCTTCCACCTCTGCCTTTCCAGCATGTCTTCGTTCATCTTAGTGGCATCGGATGTTATGTTACACAGTGTACACTTTCGTTCAGTTAGCCCAAGCCACATTTATTGAAATGACCTATTGGTCTGGTCCAAGGCCTCTAGTACACCATCGTTACTGGACCCACACTGAAACTCCGCTCTGATACCCTGCTATTGCGCTGAGTCGTGGGGACCCTACAGTTATTGTTCTGCAGGATCAGAACTTTCACACTCTCCAGCAGGTCATATCAATGGGGTACATGTTATGGTAGGCCAACTTAAAGCCCAGAATGTGGATCTTGTGGCAGCTGAGTTTATTGTTCTAGGATACTGGGACTATCCTCCCCCCTCCCCCCTGTCCGCCCATGCAAGGGACAGAGCCCACTCTCCTAGGCCCATGCCATTAGGGCCACCTGTCCCACCACCCGTAGTAAGGGATGTGGTCATCTCTCCCTAGTGCCGAGGGCCATCTCTCGGCAAGGGTGGAGCCAACTCTCTTGCTGCATTGTACAGTGAGGGACAGGGCCAGCTGTGCCAGTACCAATGAGGAGTAGAGTCCAGCTTAGCATGGCCCTTGAATTTTGACATGTATTGTTGCCATGACCTCCTAGGACAACACAGGCCATGGACATCATCACATACCCTAGTTGTAGCAGGAACACAGACCCAAACATAGCCCTTGGCAGCAGCTCAGGCCCAGAAATCCCCATGGCCATGAGTGGCAGCATAAGCCATTCAGGTAGGTATGACCCCAGCAGCAGTGTGACCTTGCACACTAACATGGACTCAGATGTCTGACCAAACCCTAGTCACCTGGAAGGTCTTCAGTGTTACTGATGCCATGGATATCTGCAGAGACCCTGGCTGCTACAGGGCCACCGACCTAGACACGGCACTGGGCAGCAGCTCAGGTCTGTATGCTATCATGTCTCCAGGTGGCAGTACAGGCCACTCAGATCAATATGGCCCTGGTGGCAGCATGGTGGCAGTTCAAATCCAGGACATCCCCATCATCTTGGTGGCAACACAGGTCATGGAAACCAACACAGGTCCCAGCTGTGGTAGGTCCATAGGACACAAACACAATAACACCAATGCCTCAGGTGACAGTACAGCTCAGTCAGATCTTCATGACTCCAGCTGCACCATGGCCTAAGGACTCCAACATGGCCCCAGTGTTAACATTGCCCTCAGTTACCAACACAGCTCTAGGTGGTGGCACACACTCCGGGAATTCTCATGGACCTCATGGCGACAGGACCCACCAACATGACACCAACCCACACCTTAGCTATAGTAGGGCACAGACATAGACATGGTCCCCAGGATCAGCCCTAGTGCAGGTGACACTGCAGCAGTACTTACCAATTAGGTCTGTATGGCCCCAGATGCAGCATGGCCCCTGGGCACTAACATGGTCCCAGGTGGCTGATTGCATGGGCTACAAATGTCTTCCTGCCAGCCTGGGTCTGGAGGACTCAGGCTGGCTTGATAGTGCCTTGCATCGAGCTGAGCAAACAGGCATTAGACAGACCATGGATGTATTCCCACCAGCCCAGGTCTTCAGTATTTAACTTTTTTAAAGAATTGAAATAACTCTGTTGTTATTGCTCATTTTGATTATGAAAGCTGATACTTGGCGATGTTAGGAACTCACAAAAATAGTAAATTTAGCATATTAATAAAAGGAATATATATATACATACATATATATATATGGAATATATAGTATAATACAATACATATCAGATAAAATACATATATATGCATATATTTGTATTTATTTTTGCAAATACTGAGTGAATATTGTTGTCTATCAAGTATATGCTGGCACATATCTTTAATTCTAGCATTAACAATAGTAACAACACTAAAGAAATAATTACAAAAGATTAAAAAAGGAGTCAAATCTTTAATAGTATCATTGCTTTTGGGCCTCTTTTTATCAATGAGAAGTCATTGGTAACACTCAAGAGCTCTCTGTGTCTATGAAGAATTACCTACTTATTCTTATACTGAAAGTTTAATAACATTTAAAATAATAAGCAGATCAGACTATTGGTCAGATAATTGCACAATTATATTTATTTAGTGGATTTAAGCTTTCTTTAACAAATCCTTATCATGGCTTAATATATTTCACAGGGAAAAATTTAGACAAACATACATAATTATTTGAAATTAAATGCTATACAGAGACCCACAGGGATCATAATTTTAAAATGTACCCTAGAAATTAATTCAAATGTAGTTGAAGTAGTATTTCATTATACTATACTAGTTTTTTTAATTCAATGGGAAAAAAATAGAGCATGCAGCCCAGTCTCTGAAAAAGAAGTTGAAAATGATTTTTTGAAAGAAATAACCAACTAGTGTACAAAAATATAAAACATTTGTTTTCAATTTTTAATTCTGGAGTGAGTTTTTTGTACCATTATCTATGAAAAATTTAATGGGAAGGCTTAATGGGAAATACAATAAATTCTACCTTTGGTCCTCGATATTGGCTATAACAACAAATTCCAGGAAGATATTAGGTAAAAAAAAATTACAAAAATAATAAAAGAATATTTTAGAATATTTCAATCAAAAAGTGAAAACAATACAAAGCTTTTTAGCTAAGTTGATAAGTGATTTGTAAGTCACTTATATTGAGTAAGTAAAGAAATAAGTATTTTAAGTCAAAGAACATGGAATATAAGCATTATTATAAAATATATGGTAGCTGCTATGTTGAAAATAATCACCTAAACTTGCAATTAAATTGCGTTGCAATACACCAGAGTGGCTAGCTAGCAGGAAAAGACCCTAGGAGGGACACATGGATGACCCTGTGAAGGAGAAGAGGATGAGATCTACAGGAATGGACTGGGTGGGGGTGGTGGCAGAGGTCGAGGAGTGGGGGATGAGAACATAGGGAAATAGGAGGGTCAAGCTGGAACAGGGACAGAGTGGGAGGGCAGGGAGGAAGATACCATGAGAGATGAGGTCATCATGGGAACAGGAAGAGGCAGGGTGCTGGGGAGGCTGTCAGGAATCCACAAGGTTGACCCCACCTTAGTCTGCTGGCAGTGGTCCAGAGGGTGCCTGGACCAGTCTACTCTGGTGACCAGCCTAGCAAAAAACCTAGCTGTCATCATAGAGCCTTTGTCCAGTGACAGATGGAGGCAGATACAGAGATGCATGGCCAGGCACCAGGCTGAGCTATGGGAATCCAATTGTTGAGAGAGAGGAGGGATTCTTCAGGCAGAGGACTTGGAGATCATGATGGGAAGATGTGCAGAGATGACCGGCCACACTAGTGGAAGCCCGTGAACAGTGTTGCCTGGTGGCTGTGGAGCCCTCATGGGACTGGACTAGGCCCTCTGGATATGAAAGACGGTTGTTTGGCTCAAACTGTTTGGTGGATACCCAGGCAGGGAAATCAGGATCCGCCCCTGGTCTATGGGCAGGCTTCTGGAATCTGGTGACTATGGTGTGACACCTTGCACAGCCTTCGTGCAGTGGGAAGGGGCTTGGACCTACCTAGGTTCAGTGTGCTAGGCTCTGCTGACTCCCTATGGGAGACCTCGATTTGGGGGATGTGGGGATGCAGGGTGGCTTGGGAAAGAGGGCTGGGGGATGAGAGAAGGGAGGAGGGGGTGTCTGTGGATAGCATGTGGAGTGAATAGAAAATTTTTTAATAAAGAAAAATGAGAAATAAAATTTAAAAAACTAAAAATTGAGTTGTGATAACTTTTATGTCTCCAAATGAATATATAAATATTTTAAAATTTCCTAAATTGTTACATGTTTCAACAACTAAATTTCATAAATGTATACCCTATCTCCCAGTTTGGAAATTCCTAAGTACAGACTGACTAGCTCTATCTGAAAGAAAGCAAACACATTGTTTTCAAATTGAGTTGCTCTCATGCATGTCCACAGAATGCATCCTCTGTGCAGACCATGGATTGATTCTCCCTTATTCAATACAGCACAGGGCATCTTAAGGTCACAGTTATGAATTATTTTGCCCATTGTCAAAGAGTACAGAGAGCCTTGTGTAAAATACAGAAACTAAGAAAACAGTGCAATCTAATTTCCTTTCTATTTTATGGACAGATCTGGAGAATATCTTGTATTCTGTGCTTAAAAGACAGTTGCTTTTTTCATGATTTGACAATAAAGGTATTGAGAGGGGACTGGACAGGTCTCTGCACCAAAGCAAAAGCCGTATAATTTGATTTATCTAGTATTTTACAAGTTCCTTCAATATTGTTTATACTCCTTTCAATTTGTAAACTTCTTTCCTAATACTTACACAAATAAGCCACTCCAAATTAGGAAAAGAAAATACATATTATATACTTTCTAATTACTCAAACATTTAAATAAAATATATAGTATGAATATCATCAAGTAATTCTTACAGTCTTGTTTATTGTATAAGTCAAATTGAACATCATAGTGGAATTCACATATTAAATTTATTTTATCTATTCCTTAGACTTTTCTAATACTGGGAAAATAGAATATCTTCTATAGTTTATTTTAATAATTCACTTTTACTCATAATGTCATAATGAATTTTCCTCATAATTCATAATAACTGTGAAGTACATGTGGAACTGCAAATATATTTGTTTGATATGTTTACATTTGTTAGACATGCAATAAAACAGTCATGAGATCTTAGTGATTTTTCACTTCATATATTTCCTTGTGGTGGGTATTGTGTTCCCTGAAATATTGTGTGTTCCCTAAAATAAACATATCTGGAGTCAGAGAACAGACAGCCACTAGAACAAAGCCAAAACTGGTGGCTAGAAAATAGGAAGAGTAAGCCCTAACAGAAGTTGGGCGGTGGTAGCACACGCCTTTAATCCCAGCACTTGGGAGGCAGAGCCAGGTGGATCTCTATGTGTTCAAGGCCACTTTAGAAACAGCTAAGCATGGTGACCCACGCCTTTAATCCCAGAAACACAACCTTTAACCCCAGGGAATGGGGGCAGAAAGAAAAAGGTATATAAGGCGTGAGGACCAGGAACTAAAGAGGAAAAAGCATGTAGTTAGTTTAAGCTTTGGAGCAACACAGTTCAGCTGAGATTCATGTGGAGGAGGACTCAGAAGCTTCCAGCCTGAGGAAACAGGATCACCTGAGGAACTAGCAAGGTGAGATAGCTGTGGCTTGTTCTGCTTCTCTGATCTTCCAGCATTCACCCCAATAACTTGCCTCGGGTTTGGTTTCATTAATAAGAACTTTTAAGATTCCTACTATATTTCCTTTATTTATGAATAAGTTATATTCACTCTGTTGGATGATACTCACTATTATTCACCATTTGTATTTTAAAATAATTTTATGAAATGTAGTCCCACGTCATTTTTAGATAAGAAAAGTATTAGCATAACATCTATTATATTGCTACTTATTTCTTTTCTTTACTTAAAACATTGATAATTTCTATCTGAACTTCCCTCTATTTTAAGCAATAAATCAAGTCTTCTTCCTCTCTAAGTGGTTCAGGGTCCTTGAAATGGATTATGGGTTATTATGTACAATAAGCATGACACTGCATTATACCAGCTCCAACTAGTCAGGGAATTGGGTTTTCCTTGAGGATACATACTAATTAAGGATTACCACCTGTGGCAAGGGTTCATTCGCTCTTGACAGAAAGTTCTTTAAAAACAAATAGCTGGGATTACAAATGTTTTAGATTATGGTTGGAATTTATTCTTTATAATGAAGATTAGAACTGTAATTAAATGACACCTGAAAAATATATCAAAAATATATACAAATGAAACACAGAGATGGGGAGTATTAAAAACACAGAATACAGTGAAATATCATATTCTCTAACTTATTGAAAATGCATCTTTTATAGTCATTTTTGATACATCTTATCTTAACTCCATATATACATTTTTAATAAACATATTTTTAATTTAACTTGCCCTCTTCTGTGTTATTCAATAGTACATAAATATTTTGGAAATGTTGGAAGGAAATAATAATTTTGCACATTGAAAATCTTTTGAAAAATAATTTGAGCTAAACATGTATTAGATTTGTTCCTTCAAAGAAATATTACCATGTCTCTGAAATGTGCATGGCATAATGTAATGGAGATCTTAACAGTGTGTAACTTTATTAAAAATCATAACATTGCAATTTGGAAATAAAAACAAAATACCTATTTCTATTAGGTACCTTATAAACAGCATATAACCTTGGTGTTCTGTTTCCCACATTTCAATAGATTTAATAAATGTATGAATTGTGAACTTTAGTAATCTAAGTAATTTTATTCTCTTGTAATGGTCCTACTTGTAAGATTGATGTTCTAAGTAATGATATCATTGTATCGGTTAATAGTAATTAATCAACATTTTGACATTATTCCCAGAAATTCACTTTTTAGTGTAAATTCTTCCAGGAACTTTAGAGATAGTAATTACATATTTGTTGGAACAAAAAATTTTGTAAACACTCCAAGATTACCACAAGAATAGCAGGATATTAAAAAACATGAGGATTAAACTGTCAATTTCAAGCTATTAGTCTTCATTATCTGAGGTAAATAACAGAGCACTAGAAGGAATGTATTTTCCAATTTATTGTAAGTATTTTATTAATATTGGCCTCTTAGGGTTTTAATTTCTTTTACACTTATTGTTTTGGTGTTAAGGAGGAGAGCAAACAGCACTATTTGTCTATGAATGTCAGGCAACATCCTTGAAGACTGAATTTTCTCCTTTCATCTTGTATGTTTGAAGGACTGATTTGAAGTTGTTAGATTCAGGGGCAGAAGACAATCCATTAAGCTATTTTATCAGCTTCATTTTTTTCTTCTTGTTCTTATAGAGGCATGACAAATAAAATTAATTTATAGTATGAACAATTCTATTTTTGCCCTAAAATAGTCAAACTATAATATTGCTCATTTTCGAAAAAAGATATGACAAAACAAAGCAGTTTATAAAAATTAGAAGGATAGCTCAGAGGTGCATTACCAAGTAATAAGCACTGAAAACTGCATTGTGAATACCATTGCTTCTACTTTTTTTTTTATTATACAAGCCATGGAAAGCAATAGTTGTGGATATCCACAGAAATTAACCATGTTAATAATTGACTATTTTTTTATTTTTAAATATTTCACAACTTATAGTCAGTAATATGAACATATGGTCTGACTAGGCTACTTTTAGTTTCTCTGGAGTTATTTTTAGTAATAATATTATAATCTCATTACTTTTCTTCCCTTTGAATGAAGAGATCCTTTTCACATACAACCTATCCTGATTACAGCCAGGCCCCTGCTTCTACTCCTCCCAGGTCTTCCCCATCTGCTCTCCCAACCATACCCATTACAAGAAGAGAAACTCAAAGCAATTCCACTAAAATCAGACAAGACAAGAGTGTCCACGCCCTCTATATCAATTCAATATATTATGTTAAGTCTTAGAGCAATAAGATACCTGAAGAAGATCAAGAGAATACAAATTGGAAGGGAAGAATTCAAAGCATCTTTGTTTGCCGATGGCATGGTAGTATATACATATCAACCTAAAAATTTCACTGGGAAGTCCCCATCTTTTTCTTCCTGATAATGCATTTAATTTTAATGCAATAGTCATGTTGACTCTGCCTACTAAAAATATTTATAGCATACTGAAGGTGACAATATTAACAGTTTCTTTGTCTATTTGTATGGTCACTTATATTTCATAATGGTAACATATTTTCAATCAAAATCACAGAATCTTTAGAATATGCGATCTTTTAAAAATGTGAACAAAAGAGCAACCTAGCGATTCCAGTTATGTCGGCTACAAGGTTGAGTCTAATTTAATCAAATGTGAACCCTCCCTTAGTCAACATAAATAATTGAACAAAAACACATTTTAGGATTATATGTCAGGGTTAATGACCAGTCCCAGTGAAACAAAGAACACCTGGGGGGGATGGGCTGAGGTGGGTAGGAGTAGAGTTCTAGAAGAATACTAAGGAGATCAGAATGGAGAAATGTAAGTGAAATCTAGTTAGCCTACCTGGATCCTCAACAAGTGTAATGACTGTGAGATTCTGGTGACTACAACTCTTGCACTGAGGTTCAGAGAACATACAAAGGGAAGTAAATTTTTAAGTGCCAGAGAAGCAGGAAATCTGTTATGAGACCATGTCTCCTAGAGATGATGATGAAGCTACAAAATTGATACTGAAACATTATGTAATCATAAACAAGCTCTCAAAAATGACAATACTAATAGGCTTACTGCCCTGGAAGAGGGTTGGATCATGGGACCCCATGACCAGACAAAGAACTACAGGTAACTAGAGGAATCTGTGGTGGATATGTAAAATTAAATTCATTGTAAAATAAAAATACTTACTTAAAAAAAGAACTACAGAAAACTAAGATATAACATGACTGTCCAAGTTTTGATTAACTGGGGAGAATCTAAGCCCTTTGTGGTGGATAACAGAGAGTAGAGTTTAGTGAACTCTATGAAAGGAAGATAATTTTTATGAATTAATTCTGTGTGAGCTGATTCAGATAGTAGTAAAGCCATCTAAAGGGCAATCCTTTGGCTATTAAAAGGCTGATTATCAAAAAATATTTTAAAACTTTCAGCATATAGTACATTCATGCCTAATAAAATTATTGATAAAGTTCACATGAATGTACATTTTTTTATTTGGATTTTTGGGACATGGTTTCTCTGTGAAGCTTTGGTGCCTGTCCTAGATCTCATGCTATAGACCAGGCTGGCTTCAAACTTACAGAGATCCACCTGACTCTGCCTCCTGAGTGCTGCTTTTAAAGGCATGTGCCACCACTGCCTGGCATGACTATACACATTTTAAAAAGAAAATCAAACTCAATTTTAAAGTTTAATAATGAAACATTGAATTTTATTTTTCAAAATTTTATATTATTGACTGTGGATTTAAAACATTTGCTTAAGGAAAGAGAATTTATAAATTTATTCAAAATTTTACAGGCTTTAAATTTTTTAATAAATTTATTTATTTTATATCCCAGCCATAGCCCCCCTTCACCACCCTCCCCTCTCAGACCCTCTCCCCCATTCCTCCCTCAAACCCCCCCAATCCACTCATCCACTGTTCCTGTTTAGGAAAGGAAAGCTCCCTCATGAGTATCAACAAGACCCAAAATAATAAGTTGCATTAACACTAAGCACCTCCCCATGTTTAAGGCAGAGCCAGGCTATCAGTACAAGGAGAGTGAGGTTCCCAAAGCCAGTAAAAGAGTCAGAGGCCAGGTGGTGGTGGCATATGCCTTTAATCCCAGCACTTGGGAGGCAGAGCCAGGTGGATCTCTGTGAGTTCGAGGCCAGCCTGGTCTACAGAGTGAGATCCAGAACAGGCACGGAAGCTGCACAGAGAAACCCTGTCTTGAAAAAAAAAAGAGAAAAAAAAAAAAAAAAGACTCAGAGACAGCTCCTATTCCCACTGTTAGGAGTCCCACAAGAGGACCAAGCTACTCAACTGCAACATGTGCAGAGTGCATGTCAGCCCCATTCAGGTTCCATGGTTGTCAACACAGCCTCTACGAGCTCCTATGAGACTAGGTGAATCGATTCTGTGGGTTTTCTTGTGGTACTCTCTGGCTCCTACTATCCTTTCTACAACACTTCTCCAGGATCCCACAAAATCCATCTGTTGGGCTGTGGGTCTAAATTTGTTTCTGTCAGTTGCTGATTGAAGCCTCTCTGATGATAATTGGGCTTGGCACAAATCTGGTCACAGGAAATGGCCAGTTCAGGCTATGCATCTTCTATTGCTAAGAGTCTTAGCTGGAGTTATACTTGTAGATTCCTGGGAAATTATCTTGATCCACGTTTTTAACTGACTTTGAATGCCCTTCCCTCTTTCCAGACTCTTAGTAATCTCACCTTACTTCTTTCTCAGTCTGTGGTACCACCCTCAGAATGATTTTATTTATTTTTTCTAATTCCATATATTTGCCTTCAAATTTCCTGGTGTCCTTGTTTTTAACAGCTGAATAATACTCCTTTATGTAAATGTATCACATTTTATTTAGGTATTCTTTGGTTGAGAGACATCTAAGTTGTTTCCAGGTTCTGGCTATTACAAATGAATTGGATATAAACATAGTTGAGCATTTGTCCTTGTGGTATGATTGAGCATCTGTTAGGTATATGCCCAAGAGTGGTACAGCTGGATCTTATAATAGATTGAGTCTCAGTTTTCTGAGAAACTGCCACATTGACTTCTGAAGTGGCTGTACAAGTTTGCGCTCTCACCAGCAATGAAGGAGTGTTCCCCTTGCTCCCCATCCTCTCCATCATGAACCATCACTTGTGTTTTGTCTTAGCCATTTTGGCAGGCATTCACCTGATGGCTAAGGATGTTGACCATCTCCTTAAGTGTTTCTTGGCCATTTGAGATTCTTCTGTTGAGAATTCTGTTTAAATCTAAATCCCAGTTTTAATTGGATTATTTGATTTGTTGATATTTAGTTTCTTAAGTTCTTTATATATTTTTAAAATCAACCCTCCATTGGATGTGGGGTTAGTGAAAATCTTTTCCCATTCTGAAGGCTACCTTTTTGTCCTATTGACAGTATCCTTTGCCTTGCAGAAAGTTTTCATTTTCATAAGGTCTCATTTATTAATTGTCAATCTTACTGCCTGTGCTTTTGGTGTTTGTTGAGGAAGTTGTCTTCTGTGCCAGTCAGTGCATTCAAGATTATTTACTACTTTCTCTTCTGTTAGATTCAGTGTATCTGGATTTATGTTGAGGTCTTTCATCCACTTTGACTTGAGTTTGTGCTGGGTGACAAGCTTTAAATTTTTAACAGATATTTTTGTATGTGATTGGTAAATTAATAAATTTATTATTAAAGACACTGAAAAGGACACCAGTATTAATTTAACAATCACTGTCAAAGGATAAGATTTGAGGGGAGCAGGGAGTCATTGGTATATCTAGCTCTCTACCTGCTGGTGAGTCCACATGTCTTCAAAGCATAGCTCCAAATCCATGGACACACAATGGGCCCTGGTTAAACTTGGTGAGTCATAAAATAAATGTAAGAATAGACAAATCCAAGAAAGGACCTCATAGGTTGTGGAGTTTGGAAGGCATTGATAGTGACGGGAGACAAACAAGGGAGAGTGTAAGGAGAGGAGTGATCAAAATGCTTGGTACTCATATATAAAAGTGTGGAAGCATAAACTTAGTAAGAAAACAAAATCTTTATGAACATACAAATGGTTTTGCTAACTTTTGTTAGCAGAAAGCATAATCTATGTAAGTCTGTTCATGTAGCTTATTAAAAGAAGTTATTTAGTATTCACTAGTGAATGTGATTCATATTGCCAATTATCCATTGTTTTATCTAGCATGTTATAATTGTGTCTTTTGAATTCAGATATTCATATTGCCATTTTTTTTTTTCAGGAGACATTAGTTTTAAAAACAACTGATTCTTTCTGTTATTCCAACTGAAATTTTACCTTAAAAATTTAGAAAGTGAAGGAAAATTTAATTTAATCCCGATGAAGACTCTAAGCATTTCACTGACTCTTAAGTAAGTACAAATTAGTAGCAATAATTATAAGATAAATTTCTACAGGCAATTAGCAAAACAATCAATTTATTATTTTTCGACTCATGAACTGCCCATTATTTTATCTTTCTTCTCCAGAAATGAAGTTTCCTCTGATTTAGTCTAGTATTTTTTCACTATGTTCAGACTTCTCTCCTTTGTAAATGTAATACATAATACATTCCATTTACTTTTGAGAGTATATAATTTGCTTTTACAGAGGCTGCCATTAAGAGATTGCTTTGAGTCTCAGAGGAGATTTTGAAGTTTTAAATTTTCAACATTGTGGACACTGAAATATTATAGAGACTTTGGAAACTGGACTAAATGCATGGTGTAGCCACCAGTCAATAGTGGTTAATAATTGGAGTTTGGTAGACTGAATGAGAATGGCTGCCATATAGTCATATAGTTAAATACGTGCCCCAGGTTGGTGGAACTGTTTGGGAAGGATTAAGAGTTGTGTCTTTGTGGAAGGACAGTGTGCCATTATTGTTGAGCTTTGAGTTTCCAAAGATTCACACCGTTTCCAGGGATTATTCTCCACATCCTACTTATGAGTCAAGATGTGAAGACTCAGCTATTTCTGATCTAGTACCATGAATGCTAACCTTATGAAACCATGAGCCACATTTGGAAATTTCTTTTACAAATTTCTTTAATCATGGTGCTTCAGTACAGCAAGAGAAACCATAACAAAGTTATGAAATTAAACATTTTTCTCAACTTACAGCAATTTTTAAAAATTATCTTATTCATTTTTACATACCAACCACAGATTCCCCTCTCATCCCTCCTCCAATTCCCCCAACCCCTGCCTTCCCTCCACTCATCCTTTATGCACTTCTATAACAGAGTATATAGTAAGGAATATTAATGCCCCAAAATGGTGTGTTGAAAAAGGGAAATTTCATATGTTAAATTATTTTAAGTCTAGTTTATCTTTATTTTTAGATTGGGGGAGAGGAGTTGGGGGGCATTGTACATATGCAAGTTATTGTGGAGGAAAGAAGAGGGCATTGGACTGCATTGAACTGGAATCACAGGTGATTATGAGCCTCCAAAGTGGATTCTCTGCAGGAAAACAACATTTTCTTAAATTTTAAGCCATCTCTCCAAATATTTCTGAACCTTTAATTAATGCCATTCCCTTGTATAAATTCACAATACATATTATAAAAAGTAAATTTTGAGAAGTCACTTAATAAGTGAACTTTTAAAATTTTATACACCCCCAGTATTCTTAAATATTTTCCATCACAAAATCATTTTTAAATATATTTGACAGTCATTAATTTTTAATATACTTCTAAAAATAATACAGTGAGTCTTCTTAAAACTAAGTTCCTGTGCTATGTAACTGATTTTTTAAGTTGAAAATATCTTTTTAATACTTTTGTTTTCAATTTACATTTCAGTTTTCAAATAGTCTTGCTTAATAATACCTGCTTATTTCATAATTGATGTAGCATAGATATTATTCAGTTGAGTTACTGATAAACATGGTAGGATGGAAACTCAATATTGATCAGATATGATAATCTCATTTTCTCTGTGTTCACATTAACTTATTAGAATTAGCAATGTATTCCCAAGGGTAGAATCATGCTATTCATGAGTAAACCTTCAGCTGTAAATCTCTTTCCATAACAACACAAAAATAGAATTTTACCTCTAATTTGAAATTCCCTTTGAATAACTGGTTAAAATTAAAGTTATAACTTTGAAAATTATTTTTATGGAAGTCATTCCATTTTTTGTCCTAAAAATGGTTGCAAACTCTTTCGCCTCCATTTGCTAGTTTTATAGCATTTAAAATAGTGTTTTGTTAAATGAGGTTAAGGCTAATATGTCAACTTCCACCATGCAACAGATGGCTAACAGCAGGTGGTCCAGACCACTGTTCCTATGCTTGAACAACAGAAGTAAGAAATCGTATCCACGTATCCAGGTGTGTGTTTGAGATACTACACTCAAATCTAGCCACCAAAGAATATCCAAAAGTCACTTTGCAATGAATCTCCCTTGTAGCACCCTTTGGAAGGACTTCATTTCATTTTTTTCCTTGATCATTATAGCCAGTTTCTTTCCATCAATCTTCATTCTTAGGAATCTATGAATATTCCATTTTAGAAACATTTTAACTTGTTTTCAAACTGCTAATTTATATAATAAAGGAAAACAAAAAGCAAAAATGAAGTAAAAAACAATAGACAAGCATAAATATAATTATTTCACTGTAGTCCTGTACTAATATATGTCTATAAACTAATATACATTACTGATTTCATTATATCAACATCAATACATTTACCTCATTTAATTTGTTTGTACCAACAATTTTCATTGGATTGATGAACATTGATAAGTGAGACTTGGAGAATTTCAAACATTGTATTTTTAGTATGTTGTCCCCTCACCACTTCCTCCCTTATTCACTCTCCTGTCTATACCCAACTACATTTTCCCCCTACTTTTTGAAAATTAATCAGTTAACTCCCATTTCTGTTGGCTGCAAATATTCTTCCACTGGAGTGTGTTAGACCTTCCACAGGTCACACATTTAAAAAGAACAAATATTTCTCCTCCTGTCACCTCTGTTGTATGGTGATGATTCAGTGGAGACTATGATAATATTAAAAGTTTCTTATTGCATGATTAATTTCCATTACCTTTTAAAATATGTTACTTAAATAAGTATCCAGGTTTTATATTTTGAATAAAAATTAATTTAGATGTGTGTATGTTGGGGTGTTTATTCATTCTACCAGTATAAATTATCAGTGTTTTTATTCTGTTGCATAAAGTTGAACTTTTAAAGTTATTATGTCTTCTGTTAGTTCATTCATTTGTATTTTATGATATTGCATTTACTATACTTAATAGTATTTAAAAGAAAAATAAGACAAGCATTTCATGATTATTGATAATTTTATTACATTGAGATAAAAATGAATCTTTCTATGCTTTGTATAGTGATTATCTAAGATCTGTTTATTACTTACTTACAGATACTGGTAGTTAATGTTATTTTTAATTCAATTAATATTTCAAATGTTTCTACACATCTTTGTATCAATATAGTTTATTTTATTTTAAATTACCTTAGCCATTTAAGTTTCCAATTTATCTTTTTCATTCATAAAGGATCTTTAAAGAATACAGGACCAGGTGGTGATGGTGTACGCCTGTAATCACACCACTCGGGAGGTAGAGGCAGGCAGATCTCTGTGAGTTCGAGGCCAGCCTGGTCTACAGAGCTAGTCCAGGACAGGCTCCAAAGATACAGAGAAAAACCAAAAGAAAAACCAAAGAAAAAAAAATGCAGGTCTTTGGACATGAATAAACTTTCTGTTTCTTTCACAATGTTTCTTCAGATTCAATGAAGCGAAAACTCCAGTTTCTTTGATGAAAATTTAGAATGGTTACATAATTTCTCAACACTCTCAAATATCACAAGAATCTCTATATTAAATTAAATTTGTGTATTATTCCAATAATTAAAATTTAAAATTTGATTAATAAAGGAAATTACACTTCCCTAACTTGACAAGAATTCAAATTCCAATGGTAATGGTTTCTGTGATGGCAGAGGACATGCTTTATGTCTGTTTTCATTTTCCTGTTCTTAACTATATCTTACCAGGCAGAGTATTCTTGAATAATTTTATCTTAATTCATCACTGGTAGTTTAAGGGTTTGAGGTGTGTTATATGATAATTTCAAAGGACTGACTTATGATTGTTTCATAATTTTCTTTCAGTGGGCTTGAGGTTGAAAAGGCTTCTCTGAATTAGAAAGAGCTACCCACTTTTCACACCCATGCTGCCACTAAGCTTCATAATTCCCTTGCCTTGCTCTATTCTAGCTTAACATATAAACAAATTGATTTGGAGCTCTAAAATGATTCCCAAATTAGGGGATTGTGAGCAGGATAAATATGTTTTAAGAGTATTACTTAACTCTTAGGTTGATAGTACAGTGATATAAAAATTAAGCAAACATTCCCCTTATTATTTATGTATAACTTCAACTACTTTTTTAAAAAATTCAGTGTCTAAATGAATACTGAAGTGATAGAAAATTATGTGGCAAAGTCTGAATATGTAACTCAAAGGTAGATTGCCTGCCTAGAAAATTATATGGTCAGTGAATGAGAACATTGTATGTGTGAATGAACATTGATGAAGAAATGGAGATGATTTAATTTGAAGCCTGTAGAACTGCATTCTTCAATGTTATATATTGAATTAAATGATGCATGATTAAATTATATACCATTATGGGATTACAAAATATATTTAACTGTAGTTATTAATAATTCTTAGGTTCTGGAAGAATGCTTTGCAATGTCTTTTAAAGACTACAGATTCTTCAGACTGTTTTCTTACACTAAAATTTGCATCAATATTTAATAACAGTGACTTTGACAAAGTCTTTAACATAGGTATTCTTTAGTTTTCTAACTTGGAAATGAAGTAAATAATAGCACACACAGAGAAAGATATCAATGAAGTATTTGCAATGCTAATAGTCCAGGTCTTGAATACATTGTGATATAAGGGACTTTTAGTAGCAGTTGAAGCAACTACCTCCCTCCATGCTAGTGTGAGTCTGAGTTGGGTAGGTGAGGAACTGCCCTGGAAGCTTATTTGGTGTCTCTCATTTCTCTCTGTTCTGGCAGATAGTTGTGATATTCATTATTTTTGAGTTATGGTAAAACAGTAGAATGGGACTAGCTATATTAATATCATAGCTACATTTGTTGTACTTATCTGCATTTAGGATTAACATATGTATCCTTTCTCTGTGACTCTATAACTCAAATTACCTTGATTTTCCCCTCATTGACTTAAATCTATGGCCACAAGTGATTGAATGTTTATTGGTTGATTCCCATTAAGAACTTTTAATATAATCCTAGGTAGAAAAACAGTTACTATGTGACCATTAAATTCCATTTCTGTTTACCCTAGAGAAACTAACACTTATTTACCACAAAAGTTAAGAAATAGTAATTGAGTAGGTTTACTTCCAAGTATCTAAGAACTTCCAATATAAATGTCCAACATTTATCCATTAATTTTTATACTCCTTCTTTTAAACATTCCATAAGAAGATTTAAAAACATTAACTCTTCCAAGTTGAGAAATCTATTCCACTTTAGTGTTAACTGCCTAGCATATGTTTACAGTGTTTAAGGGTACAAAATATTCCAAATCTCCAGTTCAGGAGACCAATAATGTTTATACCATCTTGTTATTTAAAGCAACATGCTGGGTCAATATGGGATAAATTATCAGTACTTTTTCTCCCTCATTTATTTATTTAATGAAGAGTCCCATTAACTTTGCTGATAATATTTTGTGTATGTTTAGGACAGAAACTCTATTCTTCAATCTTGTGTAGTGCTCTCTCCACATTGTCTTTCTAATTTAACCAATGTATTATTCGTTTTTCATGTCATAAATGAACATACTCACTTGAAGAATTCATCATCATTGTATAATTTCCACTAAAACATTATCTCACACAACCTATGCTTATGTAGTACTCGCTCTACAAGTTGATTTTCATCATTTAAGCACCACTTACTTGGAGAGGTCTCCCTTGATGGAGAGGTCTCCCTTGATGGCATGCACTAACCTTAAGTTTACATCACAAATCTAATCTGTCTGTGTAACATCTACAATTGGAATAACTACGGAATAATTACTTTCGTTTTATATCTGTTTCTCCCATTAGACCACACACATGTTGTGAAATAAAAGGATAAAAACATACCTGAAAAAACTGAATGAAGAAAAATCAGGCCAACTTAAATTTTAATTTTTAATGAATGTCAACAGGCCAGCACCCTACATATCTCATAGAGTACCGAATGCTAGGAATTGTATTTAAATTCCATAAAAAATGTTTAAATTAGGTAAAGCATATAAATTATGTACAGTAATTGTGACAAATTTTTGCTATATGTTTATATTGATGTTGCTCAGAGCATCTTTAAACATAAAAATGTTATGAGAAATTAATAAATCAGAACAATTTGAGAGATTAAATAATCTGAAAATTCTAGACACACAAATTCTTCAAAAGATGGGATTAAATGATAATCTTATTTAAAAAGAAATTCAGGACTTAAATGGTAACCGAATATTGTATAACATGAATATTTCAGAGCACATGTTAATTTTAAAAATATAATCTTATATGAGATACTTTGTTTAGGACAGGAATTCAAATGCTGAACAAGATAAGTAAAATATTATGAAGCATATGACTAAAAGAGTCAGGTGTGATAGCATCTGCTTTTAATTCCAGTACTAAGGAGACAGAGGCAGGTGATCTTGGTGAATTTAGGGTCAGCCTGGTTTATAGAGTGAGTTCCAGGGCAGCCAGAAGAATACAAAGAAACCCTGACTCAAAAACCAAAAATGAAGAATTAAGAAAGAAAAAGGAAGAAGGAAAGGAAAGGGAAGGAAAGGAAAGGAAAGAAAGGAAGGAAGGAAGGAGGGAAGGAAGGAAGGAAGGAAGGAAGGAAGGAAGGAAGGAAGGAGGGACGGAGGGAGGGAGGGAGGGAGGGAGGGAAGGAAGGAAGGAAGGAAGGAAGGAAGGAAGGAGGGAGGGAAGGAAGGAAGGAGGGAGGGAAGGAAGGAGGGAAGGAAGAAAGGAGGGAAGGAAGGAAGGAGGGAAGGAAGGAAGGAGGGAAGGAAGAAAGGAAGGAAGGAAGGAAGGAAGGAAGGAAGGAAGGAAGGAAGGAAGATAACATCTCACCAGTTTTCATTCTATTTATTGTTGTTGGCCATGTTCAGCTCTGGTTTTCCAGCCATGGTGGTAAAACATGTAGAGTTTTGAATAGTATATTTTGCAAAATAATACTCAGTTAATTACCATAATTGGAAATGAAATGGATCAATATGCAAAGGCACTTAGCTGCTAGGCCTAATGACCCATGTTCAATCTCTGGCCCTAACACTGTGGAAAGACAACTGATTCCAGCAAGTTGTCCTCTGACCTCCACATGCATGCCATTGCAAGTAAGTACACAAACATAGATTTAAAAATAAATGAAGAAGGCCACATTTCTTTTATGAAACTATATATTCAAAAAAAGTTAGGCCATTTTACATGGTTAGCTTTGATATTATACTCTTTCGATTCTATGTATTCATATATAGTTATCTTTAATATAGAATAACTAATGTAGTTTTTCCAGTATCACATAATAAGCTATTTATGATCTGTGCTATACATCCATAATGACAATGTTAAGTTTGCATTTTTTTCCTAATAAAAAAATTGTATTTACTTAGAAGCATTCAGAATGTCAACAAAACAGCTGCAATTTTTTTTTTCAATTACAGAGTGGTATTCAGTTAACAGAACTACAATTATCTTCGTATAACTTGCATCAGAGACAACTGAAGATGGAAAAAAAATAAAACAAAATCAAAAAAATAAAACAAAAACAAAAGAAACCTACCGTCCCCATATAGAACTAATTTGTGCTGTGCACCAACAAGAACCTGCTTTAAATTTCCATGCCAGTTTACAACCCCTAGACTGTACCAGGCAAGGTTAGTGGCTATTGAAAATACCACCAGGACAGGGCTAGCTAAAGACACATTCGGTAGTGTGTTATCTATACAAAAAAAAGACACATTACAGTTTAAAAACAAATCTTACGCAGCCTTACGTTTCAATTTTTTTCTTTAAAGGGAGTGAGTTGTGTACAGGGGGTTAAATGCTTTATAGACAAGAAATAAAACTGCGTTAGAACCAACTTATTCATCATCGTCATCATCTTCCTCTTCGTCTTCCTCTTCTTCCTCCTCTTCCTCGTCCTCTTCATCCTCCTCCTCCTCATTTTCCTCTTCCTTCTTTTTCTTGCTCTTTTCAGCCTTGACGACCCCCTTCTTGGCCGCATCGGGTTTTCCTTTAGCTCTGTAGCAGCGATATCCTTCTCATACTTCTCCTTCAGCTCGGCAGCCTTCTTCTCGCAGGGCTGCTTGTCATCCGCAGCGGTGTTGTTCCACATCTCCCCCAGCTTCTTCGCAACATCCCCGATGGACAAGCCGGGGTGCTCTCCTTTGATTTTTGGGGCGATACTCAGAACAGAACAAGAAGGCCAAAGGAGGCCTCTTGGGTGCATTGGGGTCCTTGAACTTCTTTTTGGTCTCCCCTTTGGCGGGGGATGTAGGTTTTCATTTCTCTTTCATAACGAGCCTTTGTCTTCAAATTTCCCCTTTTCTTTAGCAGACATGGTCTTCCACCTTTCTGAGCACTTCTTCGAGAACTCTGAGAAGTTGACAGAAGAATCGGGTGCTTTTTCTTGTGTTCATCCTGGCAAGTTTGCACAAAGAATGCATATGAGGACATTTTGCCTCTCGACTTCTTAGGATCTCCTTTGCCCATGTTTAGTTGATTTTCCTCTGCAAGGCACAGAGTCGCCCAGTGCCGGTCCGGCTCTCGCTTGCCCCGGCGCTGTCTCTATGGAGGTCAATGTACTGCAATGGTTCAAGTTTGCATTTTTTAAACACATTATATTCAGCGAAATTATCTTTTATAATATTTTAATTAAAATAGGAAGGTCCTTAGTGGAACAATGGAAAGAGATCTTATTAGTGTGTTATTTGCTTTTCTAAAAATAATAGCACAGTTATATTAAATTCATAATGTTAAGTGGAAACTGAACAGAGGTTTATAATATTATGTTCTGTTAAGCTAAGTTTCCATGTCATCATCATGATAGCAAACATAAAGTGTTCTTTAATCAGCTTTACATAAATTAATAGAAAGTTTGATTATATTAGTTTGTAAAAAGATTTGGATCAAAGATAGTCTATTGCTTTGAGTGGCTTTAACCTCATTATAGCATTTATTTGCAGAATCAGAACTGTAATTTTTCTTACAATTTTGTAGTAATTTAGTCTTCTTTATATTCAATATTTATGTCAATATCAACAGTATTATGGATGTATGCTGAATACTTTATTATTGATTATAGATATTGAAATCATGGTGTCAAATTTTCTAAATATTTACTGGGCAAAATTATCATTTTCTTTTATCAAAATTTTAAGCTCTTTGTTTACTTGTAATCTAAATACAAGGCATTTGTATTTGTTTTGACAAAAATATATTTTTCTTTAACTATTTGATTTGAAGCTAAATTTATTTTATATATGATTAAATTATATTGCATTTAATACCCAATTATTCCAGAGGAAGGAATGATCAATGAAGACTCCAATATCAATGTTTATCTCCAGAAAAAGAAGTTTATCAAATGTGGAATATTCTAGAATATAATATAATATTAGCAACCAAGTTAACTGAAAACTAAATTTTTAAAATAGTTTTTAAAAGGATAACAGAGATGGGTGGTGGTGGTGGCGGTTTTAATCCCAGCACTCCAGGAGGCAGAGGCAGACAGATCTCTGTGAGTTTGAGGCCAGCCTGGTCTACTGAGTGAGTTCCAGGAAAAAGAATAACTGAAGAATTAAAAAAAATAACTTCTGTAAGAGTACTTGGTTTATGGGAAATTAAGTGGGACATGTATGCAGGGGAAACATTTTACCATTTTAAATATTATTTTATGATTACCTCTGTTTAATCTTACTACATCCACTTTTTTTTGAGCCTTTCTGCTTTACTTCTTTTTCTTTTGTAATCACTGGAGTTTTAGGTATTTTTTCTTTTTGTTGTTTTTTATTTATCTGGTCATCTTTTTGTAACAACATTGATATATCAATTAATCAATTATTTTGCTCATCTTTTTTTTGTTTTTGTTTTTTGTTTTTTTGAGACAGGGTTTCTCTGTGTAGTTTTGTGCCTTTCTTGGAATGCACTCTGTAATCCAGATTAAAGACATGTGCCACCACCACCTGGCTATTTTGCACATCCTTTATTTTCTGATTTTCCTGTTACTTTCTTCAAGATCTCATTCTACTGTTGGCAGGGCTGGACTATAGCCTAGGTTTTCCTGAAACTCATGTCTGTTTCCAGTGTCTGTTTGCTGAGCACTGCATATATAGATACGAGTCACCACTTCGCTTTTGTATTTAGAACTGTGTTGTTAGGTACACATGAATATACTGTTACACATTTTAATTAATCAACTCTTTGAGGCTTTGAAATAGCATTTTTTACTTTGAGTTTATTTATGTTTTATGTGATACTTGCACAATTCCTCCACATACTTTTTTATTTGTAATGAACATCTTTATGTGTCCATTAAGAACAAAAGAATAATTCTCACATATGATAAAAGAGAAAAATATAAAAATGAAAACTAACTGACAAAGCAAACAGCTTCTCGGACATGGATGCAGGTGGATTGTTACAGGAACAGAGAGAGGGGAGGCCATTGACAGGAGAGATAGAAAGAGGACAAAACTTAAGCAGATAATGTAGAAAACCTATGGCAAGGTTCACAAAATGAAATTAAAAGAGAAGAAGTGTTTTAGTCTCAGGATCTAGAAAAGGCCTAACCTGTAGATTCAGTGGTAGAGTGCTTGTCTAGAAGGCACAAAACACTGCGTTTCAGCCTTAGCACTGGATACAAACCAGGCCTTTAATCTGAGCTCTCTGGACGTGGAAGCCCACAGACTAGGAATGCATGGTCATCATTGGATACACAGTGAGTTTCAAATCACCCGGAATCAAGAGATCCTGACTCAGAAAAACAGTACAAAATTATTTTTTTTCTTCTTAGAAATCTGATTTTTAATGTAACTTACATGATTGAGTCATTAAAATAAAATCTGTCTATTTATCTGTCCATCCATCTTATTGAAATAGCACCATGCAATTTTTGTTCTGGAGGTCTGAAAGAAAACCTTGTGGGAAAAATTGAGTCATTTACCCACAAGCTCGGGATATTTGCCACTGTATGTACTGTATGTACTTAGCAAACATTGATTCTATTTTAGGGAATCTGGGCAAGGAAGAGTTTTAGGTAGTCACAAAAACAGTAAGTTACACAATTATGAAAAGATGACCTAGAAGTTTCCAGACTGAACTGATACGAATAAGATCCACATTAAGAAACTGGGAGAAAACATTCAGAAGCCATCCTATGGATATTTTAATAAGAGCAACAGTACACAGTGTGCCTTTGTAAAGAACAGATCCTGGCTGAGGATGCTACTCTCCCATCTGACAGAATGATAAGGCAGCTGACTGGGTGGGAGGTAATAGAGATGAGCTGTTTGTGACTTCACTAAAAATTCATACTTCTGCCTGGAATGTGACTACATTGGAAAATAATGATCCATTTAAGAAGGAATAAGATGAGCCAGGTGGTGGTGACACACATCTTTAAATTCAAGCACTCAGGATGAAGAAGCAGGTTTATCTCTGAGCCTGAGGCCAGCCTGGTCTACAGAGTGAGTTCCAGGACAATTTAGGATGCACAGAGAAATTCTTTCTCAAAAAGCCAAAGAAAGAAAGAAAGGAAGGAAGGGAGGAAGGGAGGAAGGAAGGAAGGTAGAAAGAAAAGAAAAGAATAAAAATACATAGGAAAGAAATGAGATGTTTGAAGGCTTTATAAATGGTAGTCAAGGTGTCCTGAGCTGATGAATGACCATCAGATACATGAAAATCTTGGGAAGAGTGTCATGGGGAGGGAGCCCCTAGAGAAGTAATCTTATCTGCTTATTGGTGGGAAAGAGGGCCAGTGTCTTTGAGATGCTATGAACAAGAGAAGGTAGATATGGTTAGTGACTGGGAACAAAGTCTTCCTTATCACAGTTGATGCTGGTCAGGCCAAAGACACCAGTGACATGATTTGATTAACTCTCTTCCCTTATTCCCCACAACTAATCCACTGGCAACTGATGTCTACAAATAGCTTGCAAATCTGGCTCTTCTCCCATGTCCTGCTCTAAACGGTCTGCATCCTTACTCCACCTCAGCAGCCTCTTCTGCTTCCTTCATCCACTTCTAATCCATTCCTCACCTCTCCATTTGCCCTTAAATTATTGCCATGGCATTTATAGCATGATTAGAAGGCACTTCCTTTTTGTTGTCGTTATTTTTGAGACAGGGTTTCTCTGTGTAACAGCTCTGGCTGTCTTGGAACATGCTTTGTAGACCAGGCTGGCCTCAAACTCACAGAGATCTATCTGTCCCCACTTTCTGCATGCTGGAATTGAAGACATGTACCACCATAGCCTGGCCATGCCCCTCCAATTTCTAATGTATCTTCTTCCATCTTTTTGCTTTGCACCTCTGTTTATTATTGTTATGCACTCTGTCTCAAAACTATTGTCAAAGTACTTTTTCCATGGGTATTTATTTTTAATTATTAAAATTCTTTTTTTTGCAATTTCCATTTTAATCTTTTCCTAAATCACATATCTATTTGGCTATTTACATGTTTTTATTGTTCATTTGCTGATTTTACTTCATTTAATCATTTTATTTATTTATTTTTTATTAAATTTGTGTTTTAATTTTACACATCAGCCATGGGTTCCCCTGTCCTCCCCCCTCCTGCCCCAGTCCTCACCTTCCTCCCATCCCCTCCCCTCCATTCCCACCTCCTCCAGGGCCAAGACTCCCCTGGGGATTCATTTAAACCTGGTGGATTCAGTACAGGCAGGTCCAGTCCCCTCCTTCCAAGCTGAGCAAAGTGTCCCTGTGTAAGCCCAAGGTTCCAAACAGCCAGCTCATGCAATAAGGACAGGACCAAGTCCCACTGCCTGGATGCCTCCCAAACAGTTCAAGCTATTCAATTGTCTCACTTATCCAGAGGGCCTGATCCAGCTGGGGCTCCACAGCCTTTGGTTCATAATTCATGTGCCTCCATTCGTTTGGCTATTTGTCCCTGTGCCTCTCCAATCTTGGTCTCAACAATTCATGCTCTTACAGTCCCTCCTCTTTCTTGACAATTGGACTCCTGGAGCTCCACCTGGGGCTTGGCTGAGGATCTCTTTTATATCATTTGTGGCTATTGTAAAAGGTGATGTATCTCTGATTTCCTTCTTAGCCTGTTTGTCTATTGTATATAGGAGGGCTACTGATTTTTGTGAATTGATCTTGTATCCTGTTATGTTGCTGAAGGTTTTTATTAGCTGTATCATTTCCTTGGTTGAATTTTTGGGGTCACTCATGTATACTATCATGTCATCTGAAATAGGGAAAGTTTGACTTCTTCCTTTCCAATTTGTATCCCCTTAATCTCTTTATGTTGTCTTATATCTTTGGCTAGAACTTCAAGTGCTATATTTAATAAGTATGGGGAGAGGGAACAGAAATCCTACAATCTCATGGAAACTGAACAATGCTCAACTGAATCACCAGTGGGTTAAGGAAGAAATTAAAGACTTCCTAGAGATCAATGAAAATGAATACACCACATACCCAAACTTATGAGACACTATGAAATCAGTGCTAAGAGGGAAATTCATAGCACTAAATGCCCACATAAAGAAGCTGGAGAAATCTCTGCTAGTGACTTGACATTACACCTAAAAGCCCTTGAACAGGAAGAAGTAAAGTCTCCCAGGAGGAACAGATGCCAGGGAATTATCAAATTGAGAGCTGAAATCAATAAAATAGAAATAAAGAGAACAATACAAAGGATTAATGAAACAGAGTTGGTTCTTTGAGAAGATCAACAAGATAGACAAGCCCTTATCCAAACTAACCAAAAGACACAGAGAGAGCATCCAAATTCACAAAATCAGAAATGAAAAGGGGGACAAAACAACAGACAATAAGGAAATCCAGAGAATCATCAGGTCATACTTCAAAAACTTCTACTCCACAAAACTGGAAAATCTAAAAGAAATGGATAATTTTCTGGATAGGTACCACATACCCAAGTTAAATCAAGACCAGATAAGCCATTTAAATAGTCCAATAACCCCTCAGGAAATTGAATCAGTCATTAAAAGTATCCAAATCAAAAAAAAAAAAAAAAAAAAAAAAAAAAAGCCCAGGACCAGATGGTTTCAGTGCAGAATTCTGCCAGATCTCCAAAGAAGACTTAATACCAATACTATTTAAATTGTTCCACACAATAGAAGCAGAAGGAATATTACCAAACTCCTCCTATGAGGCTACAATTACCCTGATTCCTAAACCAAACAAAGATGTAACAAAGAAAGAGAACTACAGACCGATCTCCCTCATGAACATTGATGCAAAAATCCTCAATAAAATACTGGCAATCAGACTCCAAGAACACATCAAAACAATTATCCACCATGATCAATTAGGCTTCATCCCTTCATCCCAGGGATGCAAGGGTGGTTCAGCATACGAAAGACCGTCAATGTAATACACCATATAAACAAACTCAAAGAAAAAAAAAACCACATGATCATCTCATTAGATGCAGAAAAGGCATTTGACAAAATCCAACACCCTTTTGTGATAAAGGTCTTGGAGCTATCAGGAATACAGGAAACATACCTAAACATAATAAAGGCAATCTACAGCAAGCCAACAGCCAATAGCAAACATCAAATTAAATGGAGAGAAATCAAAGCAATACCACTAAAATCATTTAATCATTTTTTATATTTTGCATCATATATTTAATGTATGTTAAATACTATACATATACAACTGGATATATAAAAATCAGTCACAGAATTATATTAATGTTTTTAATTTCAATGAAATTTTGTACCTCATACAAATTATGCCATTTATATAGATTTGTTGTTAGCCATTTCAGGTCACTGATAAAATAAAAAGAAATCTATTACTACAGTTATTAATGTCCTTAATCTTCTCATTTCCTTAAAAGAATAAAAGAAAGATGAGAGTCTTTATGCATATCAAGTCCTTCCTGATTATGTGATTCTTACTTAAATATCCAAAATTATCTTTTCTTGTTATATTAATTTGTTCCATTATTTGAGTGGCCATCCACTAATATTTTCAAAGTTCACTGCTGTTTGGTTCCTGCCTATATTACTTGTTAATGTTATTAAACCTGTTTTTATGTTGTTTGCTGTAGAATTCAATATTTTAGGTTGAATTTTCCACAGTTGTTTATTTTGTGTAAAGAAAAAGGTAAATAAAAGTGAAATGTAAACACTTCCAATGACTTCCTGTTTATTTGGTTTCATGTTTAGTCTGCTTGCTCTGTTCCTCCACAAGTTTTCAGTCTTAAGAAGCCCATGTAATATTATTTGTAAGTCTTCTAGCAGAACATTCTCTTAGGGTTCATTTATTCTTTGTGTACGATTTAAACAGCCATCTCAGTGTAAGAACGTAATGGAAGAGTTCCAGTTCACAACCACTTTCACCTTCTCTCTGCTGGAGCCGTGTGCATCAAGCTACCCAAACTACCGCTGCTGCTCCGACTTGCTGTGTTGCCCTCTAATCCCAATGAGGACTATATTGGTTTTTGTGCCTCCAGGAATATTTCCTTCTCTTTGGCTTTTAATATATGACATTCATATGACAGGATCAATACCTTTCCATTTCTCTGTCTGGAACTGTGTGGCATTTTTTGACCATGTAGATGAGCATTATTCACTAAATGGTGAGAAGTTTTCAACTACTGCCATGGATTCTTTACCTAATTCCTTTGTTCTGATGTGCCATTGTAATATTCTCATTAATCCCACTATTAATATCTCTCTCTCTCTCTCTCTCTCTCTCTCTCTCTCTCTCTCTCTCATTCTCTCTCTCTCTCTCTCTCTCTCTCTCTCTCTCTCTCTCTCTCTCTCTCCAAGATGCTATTTACTTTTTGCTTTACTTGCTGTAGACTCACTATTGATCTGTCTTCACATTCACTTCTTCTTCTGTCTGTCAGAATCTAATGCAAAGACAGGTGAGTGAATTATTCTTTTCAATTATCGCAGCCACAGATACTCCGTGTTTGATAAATATTGTCTCATGTGTTCCTCTGAATTTTAAAATACCGTGACCTTTGCTCTTCAAATATATGCAAACTCAGTGGTCTGAAAATAGAATCCTAAGTCAACTCTCCGAATGTCTTTAAAATCTGTTTCTAAGTGCTCTCTCTCTCTCTCTCTCTCTCTCTCTCTCTCACTTTCTTTTCCCCTCCCCCATGAATTGTACATCCCTGATTTGTTTGTCTGCTTTGAGGCCTAGGATTTTCTTTACACCCATGTTTTAATAATGTAGGATAGCAATCTTGAGCATGACACTCCCCTTTTATAGGATTTTCGTGTCTTTCTTTTGCATTTGTTTTCTTAATTACTTCTCTAGTTACTTTTTTATTTTTCTGACTTAGCTCTATTTTTTTTTTTTTTTTCTGAAAACTCGGTCATGCAGCTAACAGCTTCAGCTGCTGGTATACTTGATAATAATCCTTTTAATTTGCTTTTTATTTGTTTGTTTATTTTGCCTGTTTTCCACTAGAGAGTAATTTAATAACAAAGTTTGCTGTAATGTCTCTCTTCCTATGAAATGGGAAGCATATCTATTTGAAAAGGAGTGTCATATGGATCCTGTTATCATGACTCAAAAAATTAGTTTTTTTCTTTATATTTAAACTAGACTCTTAACTAAACCATTTTCTTGATCACTGCAAGTGCAATTATGGATATGCATACCATAATCAAAACTATTTACAAAGATTCAGTTGTTTCATTCTTATTTTTATTAAGGAATTTTTTATTTATTTTACATACCAACCATAGATCCCCCTCTCCTCCCTTCTCCCACCCCTTCAGCCTTCCCCCACAACCCACCCCCAATTCACTCCTCCAACAAGGTAAGGCTTCCCACAGGGAGTCAGCAGAGCCTGGTACATTCAGTGGAGTGAGGTCCAAGGCCCTCCCCCTACATCAAGGCTGTTCAAGGTGTCCCACCATAGTTAGTGGGCTCCAAAAAGCCAGCTCATGCACCAGGGATGGATCCTGATGTCAGGATCCTCTTAAGCAGATCAAACTACACAACTGTCTTGATTATGCAGAGGGCCTAGTCCAGTTCTTTGGAAGCTCCACAGCTGTTGGTCTAAAGTTCATGAGTTTGCACTAGCTTGGCTTGGTTGTCTCTGTAGGTTTCCCCATACAGAGATGCCCCTTGCTCATGGAATCCCTCTTCTATTTCTTCGACTAGACTTCTGGAGCTCAGCTTAGTCCTTGGCTGTGGATCTCTGCATCTGCTTCCATCAGTTACTGGATGAAGACTTTATGATGACAGCTGAGTTTTCATCTATCTGATTACTGGGGTAAGCCAGTTCAAGCACCCTCTCCACCATGGTAGTAGTCTAAGCTGGGGCCATTCTTGTGGATTCCTGGGAACTTCTTTAGCATCTAGTTTCTCCCTATCCCCATGATGTCTCCCTTTATTATGGTATCTCTTCCCTTGCTCTCCCACTCCATCCCTGCTCCAGCTTGACCATCCCATTCCCTTATGTTCTCATTCTTAATATCTGGTTTCCTAGGAATTGCTTCTGAGTCAATATGGCTCCCTTTCTGTCAGTGTTTGGCTATTGATTGTACTTTAGAATGTTTTGCCCATACAGTTACTGACTTTTATTATTTATTCTATATGTAGCCTGAAAATTTGTCTAGGCCTGCTTCAGCTCCTGGATCAGTTTTCTAAACAGTTGCACCGCCATGTGTGTCTACACACTACCCAAGCCCCAGACTTAATTGTGTTGCTGTGGATGTGCATGGCTCACATCCTCCCTGTTTCTCTTTTAAGCCTTTGACTGCTTGATTGTGGACATTCCAGACAGTTCCTTAATTGCTCTTTTCCAAGTTATACATTGTCTTAAACAATACCTTCAGATACGCTGTACTCTTACGTCAAAGTTCAAGAATTTACTTATCACAACATAAATATATTAAAATACATAATTGGTTTTAGTTCATATTATTTAAATTTGATGGACTTTAATACATTGTTTCCCCTGTAGGCATCAATGCACATGTAATTTAAATTTATCTAACCCACCTTTGTATAGACCTTCCATTATTTCTTTAACATGTTTTGACTTCTATAGTAGTTACTATCTATTATTATAATTTATATTAACAGGTACTGTTTTCTGTGCAATTTCTGTTTCACACAGGGAAAGTATGAATTTATTTTATGTTAGTTCAGAGTATAATGTCTATGAATTTTGGTATCTTAACAATTACCATATAAAAATTGTCAATAATTATCACTTCAATTAACTACATTTATAATAAATATAATTAACTTTAATAAAATGTTACTTTATTATTAATGTAACATTAAACTAATATGCCATCATTCCTTAAAGAAAATTTATTTAGGAATAATCACTATATTAAAATACCCTCCTGTACATAGGAAAAAAAATAGTAAAAATAAGTGTCCATCTCTAGAGGAAAAGTTAGAAGCAGTCAATGAAGGGGGAAACTGGAATTTTATGTTCTTGTTTTTTCGGGTTTTTTGTTTTGTTTTGTTTTTGCTTATTTGTTTTTGGGGGGATGAAACCGCAGTTCTAAGTGCTCAGCCCTAAGAAAACTAAAATAAGGGTGATAATAATTTCTCAATATGTTGCATAAACACACAAATAGATATATAATATGAATAAAAATAAAAAAGAAGTATGGATTATTAGAAGAATTAGTTGAGGAACATGGGGGAAGAGGGAGACGAAGGTTGAAATGCTGCCAATACAGTATACTTATGCAAAGATTCCTCAAGTAAACAAAGATTTTGGTAATTTGTCAAATCTAAAAATGGTGTCATTGTAGATAAATATTTGTTCATATAAACTTCCTCAAACTACATATTAATGTTAATAAACTGTGTTAAAAAGAGATTTAAACAAGAAAAACTTTAATTTTTTAGATCTTGTCTCTAACATCTTAATTTTAAGTCATTGGAATCTTAAGTCAATAAAATAGCAACAAAATGCCAGCAATAAGGATGATTAAGAAAATGAATCAAGAGGTTCCTTTATTCTAAATTTTGTACTATTCCGTTTCAAAATTTTAATTTTACTGTAATTCTATCATTCAAAATTTACCATTACAATAGATAAAAATTCATGACATTTTGACAATCAAATTACATGTACAGCTCTGGAGCATCTGGATGCGATCCATTGTGTATGATACATTTAACAGATGCTTACCCATCATTCACTAATTTATGTGGCATCTAACATAACTGTGTCTGTGTGGTTATGAAGTATTGATAGAAATTTTCTTTGAATTTGTTATTTTTGTCTACAGCTTTTCACAGTTACTAAATTTCTAAAGATTTAAGCCAGAAACCTCCAGATCTTTGAATTCTAAAAATCCATGAATCTGCAAAACATATGGTCCAATAAGATACAGGCAATTTAAATTAGAGATTTAAAGAAAGTCTTGTTGGTAGAACAAAACAGTCTGCATGAATGAACTTCAAGGAAAAGGGGATCAGATTTTAGTGAAAAATAGCAAAAGACTTTTGGATTTCCAGCATATATCGATGCCACTGTAAACAAGAGACCCTGTAGTTTGCAGGTTCCAATGATATCAACTGACTGTGCCTCCACTTGCACTTGGAGACTCCATCACACTATCCCTTTGGTTCCATTTGGTTCTGACACCAAGTAGTTTTCAGTTTAGATAGCCATCCTTTGGGAATATGTCTTTATTTCTAATATATATAGCTTATGAAATCCCCCTTTTGTTATGAGTACACACATTTAATTATTGCATATTTTACATCAAGTTCAATTTCCCTCATCTGACTTGCCACTTGAATACCATATCTTATTTTAATATTTTAACCCAGAATTCATTTTAATAGTGTCATCATGGTAAACTATTACCTTTTTATATCTACTTGTGTTTAAATATACAGTTGAGCGGGGCAGTGGTGACACACGCTTGTAATCCCAGCACTCAGGAGGCAGAAGCAGGTGGATCTCTGTGAGTTCGAGGCCAGCCTGCTCTACAGAGCTAGACCAGGACAGACTCCAAAGCTACAGAGAAGTCCTATCTTGGAAAAATAAATAAATAAATATACAGTTGAGTCTTTAATTTTTATAAAATTTGAAAATGCCTGCTCTAATGTGATCACATATTTCAAGTGTAGTAAACCACTTTTATCTTGTTACTATGTAGTCCTTTGGTTCTCCCTTCTCATTCTCCCCTCTCCTTTATGTTTAGAGAACTGATTATAATACTACATTTTATTTTTAATTTTACATATTAAATATTACAAAATTGTCTACATGTTTAATAATTGTTACCATTCAGAAGTTTTTCATTAATCATGATATAGCTTTGTTATTGAATTAATGTCTTTCACTTACTTATGCTCCCATGAAACCATGTAGTTGTCTCAAACAAGTTGTTAATAGTATCTTTTATTCACATACCTGTAAAATCTACATTTTGTGCATTTAACATATTAAGATTGAGAAACAAATCCAATTCTATCTTTTCTATCTGTATGCTGTTCTATTTTTTCCTTGGATCATAAATACTCTAGTTTTCTCTTATCTTGTCCTGATTTTTCATTTTTATTACTTTAGGAGTATTGATAAGCAAACCTCTTAGCTTCTTTGTACTATAAAACTTAATGTCTTGTGGATTCCCAAGCTCTCAGTGTGACTCAACATTAAAGGTAAAATGTTGGTAGATAATACTAGCTTATTATATTTTCCAAACATCCTTCTTGAGTCATTTTCTCTGTCTCTGTGTTCTGTTGTTTGTACTTCTAAATCGATTGTCAAATTATTCATAATTCTAGTTTTGATTTTTGCATTTTCAAATTTACAAAAGCAGTATTGTATTCCTTTAAATAGAAGTGGAAATGTGTGTGAATATATCATTATTCCTTAAGAAAAGTATCTGTTTGAACAGACTATATGTAATTCTTAATGGAAATATATTTAATTCAAAATAAATTTTTCATTTTTAAATTTTACTTGAGCATGAGTGAAACCCTTATAAAAATTAACACTATAATACATTGACTATAATACCAATTAATAGACTGCTGAAATTTGGTAAATAAAATATAATTTGCTCAAATTGCTATAACTACATATGTTCATAGGCATAACTGAAAACATTTCTACCTACAAGGCTCATGTGTTAATTCTTCTAAACACTATTATTGATGTTTATCTCTGAGAATCTATTTTCAACAGCTATCTTTGGTTCTAGTATTCCTCTTTTATCAAATTATTTGAAGAACAAAATGAATACTATGAAACAAGAGCTTAGTGTGTGAGGGACAAACTAAGAAAAACCAGTACTGTAGGGAAAGAACAGGAGAGGAACCAGGAGCTTTTCAAACTTGGGTGTTGGTTAGGAAAGTTTAAACTGGTTTACTAACCCTAAGCAGAATAAGTGAGATTGGTTCTGCATCCTGTGTGAGCTAGAGTGAGATAACATGAATTTTAATGGCTCTTGGTGTGTCAGGTAGATAGCAATCTGCAGAGAAACCTTCTCACCTGCTGTGTGAACCAGGCAGTCTCTGAGAGTTAACAGCAGCCATTTGCTTTCCCATCATGACTTTTAGTCACTCCAGACATAAGTAAACAATGATCTGACATGGATGGTCCTAGAGAATCTCGGGGGTCTTAGTCACCAACTTGGTGCCCCAAAGCAAAGTACTGTGCTATTCATCAGGTGGCCTCAGGCTAAAAATTCATTTTAACCTTGTCATATCTCACCAGAGCACCTCACTATAATTCTCATTGCTGAGAGACATCCAGTCCCATAGGCTTTCTTAAATATGGCTGCCAGGATATTGGCAAAAGTAGCAGGCTGAAAAAGAAACAGCAACATATATAGACACGAAAAATAAATTCTACAGGAAATGAAGATAATCAAGGAATGGAGAAAATGACTTAAAAAGAAATCTGAAAGATAAGATAAAGAAACCAATAATACGATACCTAAAATAAAATGTTCAAAAATAATGAGATAAAAGAGGAGCTATTTCTCAGAACACACTAAAAAGAAAATGTGAAAGAACAGTGTGTTTCTGCTTGCAGTTCTCAGAATCTCTCTCAGGGTCTCTTCAGGCTTGGAGGGTATTCTGACTGAGTAGCCCCACCTTTGATTTCTGGTAGTGACTGCAGCTATCAGAGAAAAGCTGGTAGCGATCCGGGTTACCTGCTAAATACTGCAGTAACTTCTTTTCCTGGATTCAATTTTGATTGACTGTTCTATGACAGATTAATAAATAAAAGTGATGCTGCAGTTGGAAATTAAAAGGGAGTTCAGTTCCTAACTATGCAACTAATCAATGGCAGAAATAAGTAAAAGAGGACTACCCTTGACTATAGGCCTGAGTCTCAGATAGCCAAGAATCATTTCTTCCTGTGGGTTCCGAGGGCAGTGAGATGTGAGGCATTGGGTGTGCTTGTAAGGAGTTCTCATTTCTTTACTCAGTATCAAGAGATGCTGTCACATTCCCTTTAGGTTGTTCGAGGTGGATAATAGAGGAGTTAGTCACATGGCCCAGAGGAGCTTTCAGTGTGCTGGGGCCAGCTGACACACGCCACTTGGGTTTCCAAGGAGCCTAACTCCCCCACTCACACGTGGTTGATGCATTTGCATCTAAATGTGGTGCTGCCAGGGCCTCTGGCCAGCTTCAGGACAAAAAATAGAAAGCCCAGGTCTTCACCAGTGAAATCGGTGTTTGCATGGTTTATACTGGGGCCAGTGATAAAACTCAAAGGGACAGCCAGCTGAAGAAGGCAGACCAGGAGACAACCTACACAGATCTTGCTTGGGGTTATAACTGTTGACGAGCTGCATACCTGCCCAGGTCTAAGGGCATCTGCCTTTAAGATGGAGATTTTTACACATCTTAATGGAGTCTTAGGAAGACGATGTTTCTGACTGGCCACTTGGGACCACAGATGAAGGCGCTATTCGAGTTCAGGTGACAAATTCACTGTGTGTTTGTGTTTTCAGCAATGTGCTGGGTGCATGTAAGCCTCCCAGAAAACGCTTTTAGAGTTTGGTTTTTAAAACAACAATAAAAAACTGAACAGCCAAAAATAATTATTTGAATAAATAAATGTTCTCTAAATTATTTCTCTAAATAAGAAAGCTGATAATCTTGCTATTTTATTACCTTTCATTATGTTCACCTCCCTATTAATTTTTATAGAATTCAAGGATTCTTCATGACATACTCCTATCATTTTGCATATGTTATTTAGCAGTTTCATTTCAGAATGTGGCTTAGATGCTTAATTTTTTAGGTAGTTGTACAGGTAGAGGCTACTTTAATTATTGTTGGTGTCCTGTAAATTTTTATTAGTCTTCTTTTTTATCTTACTACATATTTATTTTTGTACCAAATACTGTTTTCCTAAAATATAATTTTAGAAAGCCAAAATGTTCATGTTACTGTAATTTTATATTTCATTTATTACCACTACTTACTTTTAATTTTTAAGTTAAAATATAATTAAATTAGTTTCTCCCTTCTCTGTCCTCCCTCCATCGCCTCTTATCTTTTTATTGCTCTTTTTCAAAATTGTGGTCTCTTTATCTATCAATCTATCATCTATCTATCTATCAATCATCTATCTATCATCTATCAATCTATCATCTATCTATCATCTATCTATCTATGCCTGTATATGTTTGTGTACATATGTTTACATAGATATATGTGCATACACACACACACACATATATGCCTAAGTATATAACTAGAGCATACTAAGTCAATTTAGTATTGCTTGTAAGTTTTTGATTTCAATGCTGAGCATTTGGAATTGAATAACCAATTAGGGGGCTTAACTGTGAAGGATTATTTCTCCCTCTCTCAGCATCCTTATTATCCCCTACTTCTTTGTTTATGATGGGACTGAATAAGATTCATGCACTTCTGTTTTAGCCTGCTATTGGTGTTGAATGTGTTCAGGTTCTGTTGAGGCGGCCATACTGCTGACCTATCAGATTCCTTCTCATTTCTGTGTAACAAAGTCACACAACAGCTTTCATGGCCTAGTTCTTATTGTCCTTCCTTCCTGCTTCTGCTGTGGTTCCTGGGCTTTGGTGGAGTAGTATTGTACACATACATATTTGACAAGAGTACCCCATGTTCACTTGTGCTCTGTATTTTGACTGATTGTCTTATCAGCACTTAATTTATCTGGATGCTATAGAACCCGATATTATACTTAGCTATTGTAAAATAAGTATGAATATTAAATTAAAAATAAATTTGATATGTTCTTCAATTTTATGTCACACATACTTCACTACATATAACTTTAAACCCCATAATTTATAATTTGTGGTTGGACTTATTAAATTAATAATATTAAAGAAAACTATTTCATGAAGCCATTTGTTTATCCCCTCTCAACTGAATATTTAAACAATGCTGTTTAATATATTACTGGAATTCTTTGTGTGAGGCCTTTTAATTTTATTTCATTATGGATGATTACCAAAGTAGACTAATTGTCAATAATCATGAATAATTTTAGTACTATTCTTATGTATCATGGAATTTTTTCTCCCAAAGAGGCATAATCAATTTCCTTATACCCTAGGTAATATAGACAATTTTCATTCTGAACATATCAGAGTTCATCAAGAATCAAATTTAGGTTAGCCTATTAAGAATATTGTATCAATTTGATTTTTTTTTACTAGCATTTCAATAAGTTTATTTTTCTTAATATTGGAACTGAAATAGATTTGGACCTAAAATCATGTCTTTTGGCAATGCATTTATGAATTTTGACAAATGTTGTTGCTGTTAATGTACTCTTTCTATTCTCTTCTTAATCAACCCAATACGATTTTCTTTTAAAAACTATTTTATGATTTATTTCTCTCTTGTGCTCTTGTCTTTTTTTTTTATTTTTTGTTTGTGTGTGTGTGTGTGTGTGTGTGTGTGTTTGGTGTCTGTTTCTACCACATGTATACCCACAGATGTCAGAGGAATGCTTAGGTTTTCCCTAGAAGGAGGAATATGGATGTTTGTGAGCAATGAACTTGAATTCTGGGAAACACTTCAGCTGCTCTGTAACAACAAGGACTGTTACCTTCTGAGAAATCTCACCTGCTATTCCAAAATGTTTTTCTACATTTTAAATCTGCATTGTTATGTGAATATAGAGTTGAATACAGATGAAGTTATGTAAAATTTAAGACTTAATATTATGAAAATGGTATTTGAATTTCTATAAAATTCTTCTGTAACTTAAAAATTTCATCACCATTCCAAATAGTTAACTATTTGGATGTATGCTCAATAAATAGGCACATATCTATCTAGATTTTTGTGCACATCCCAAAACCATATATATATATATCAATGCAAATATATGATAGTCACACAAATCAACTGATAGAAAAATTTTCACTGCCTAGTATTGGCAACCTTAGTTACATTACCACATAATTATGAAATTTATACCAGCAATATGTTTTATAATGTCTAGCTAAATTAAAACAAGATGTAACATAACATTGGTGTTTTTACAAAATACTCCTATTAGCTGAGACATACCCCAAAGCCTAATATTTCAGTCTGTAATCAGAATCTCTCATGTGGGGAATTTCTTTACACTTGCACGTGCCCTTGTAGTTCTTGCTTGAGCAGTGTACACTTCATGCTTATCTAATCTGACCTCATACTGAATTCTTCCTAGTTCCTGGGAAACCTGGCTTTGATAAGTTTCTCAGACAAAAGGCGCTAATTCAATACAGAACTGAAACTACAAAGAAGTTTACAGAGATACTTTTTTATGAACGAGTGTAACAATGAGGAAGGCTAGTTCTTCCTCCCAAGATCTCCCAAGAAATAATGAATATCCAGGGTTTGTATGATTTCTAACAGTAGGGAACATGGAGGAAGGTTATAGTAATTTTTTTTTCTTTTGGTTTTTCAAGGCAGGGTTTCTCTTTGTAGTTTTGGAGCCTATCCTGGAACTCACTCTATAGCCCAGGTTGGCCTCAAACTCACAGAGATCCACCTGCCTCTACCTCCTGAGTGCTGGGATTAAAGGAGTGCACCACCATCACCTGGCCAGGTTATAGTAACTTTAACTTCACAAACAATGTCTGAGTGATCCATTAAGTAAGCATGAGAGGACTAGCCTAGTTTGCTAGTCATGAGAGGTGTTTTTTATTCTTATCGCAAGCAAGTGATGTGGTTTCTTTGGTCCAGAAATGGCAATATTGTCAAGTGTGGCTGAACAGGATTTCTGGAGTGAGAAAAATTATTATTTTTTAAAGTAGGTGCTAAGCCAGGCATGATGTTAAAGGTTTGTAATCCCAGCAAACCAGAGGCTTAAAAAGAATAGCTCAAGTTTATAGCCAGCTTCATCTGTAGAATAAGGAGAAGGTAGGCCAGGCAACTTAGTGAGACCCTGTCTCAAATAAAAATTATGAAGATACCTGGAATACATTTCAGTGGTAGTGAATTTGATAACTATGCACAAACATGGACTTAAAATCTACAAAAAAAATAGTTTCTGAAATAACATGTATGATTAAGGTTTTCCCATTTTTATAATTTTCTTACTACTTTTGGCAGACTGATTTCCCTCCTAAAAACAACCATGTTTTACCAATGCATGTCGAAGTACAAAATGCTTCTTATAATGAAGTCTAATACAAGTTCATTTAGGAAAAGTAAAGCTTACTCTATTAACTAGTTACACCCTTTCCCTTCCATTTCTTCCATACTGAAAGATTTTACCAACAGATAAAAGGCATATGGTGTTTATGTTTGTGTGTGTGTGTGTTGCTTTTATGTTTATGAAATTATAATATATTTATAACATATTCCTTTTCCCTTTTCCCCACATAAAACCTCTATATGCTCTTCCTTCTTCTTTTCCAAATTCATGACCTTCCACTCATTAGTTGTTTTATACACACATGTGCACATACACATCTCAAAATACTAGATGAACAAGTCTATTCATGTCATCCTTGTTCAGAAGAGAATTTTGTCTTCCTCTTCTATGAATTCATTGCTGCTGTGATTATTTCACATATTCAGGGAAACTGCAAAAAAAGAAGAGTACTTAAGACAAGAAAGGGCTGTTGATTTCTCTGTCCCACCTGCCAGCTCCCAAATCACCACATGGAGGCTTCTTATTTATTATGAAAACCTGGTAGATAGCTTAGGCTTGTTTTTAACTACTTCTGATAACTTATATCAACCCGTATCTCTTTATCAACAGTGTTTTACATGGCTCAACTTCCGTTACTTTGTAAAGGCTATGCCGTTTGCTTTGCACCCCTGGTGTCTCCTCATAACTCCACAATTCTTCTTCCTAGCATCCTTTATGCCTGGAAATTCTGCCTATGTGTTGGCTATTCAGCTCTTTATTAAACTAAAATGAATGACACATCTTTTTGTCCAAATGAAAAAAAAAATGGTTTTAACTCTAACATAGTAAAACTATATACAATAAGAGTGACTATCAGGTAAGAATTACATTTACAATGTCCAGTTTATTTATATTTGGCAATTTTGGAGTAAATACTTTTATTTATCTTATCTTGGTGAGTTCAAAGTTATGTGCCTAATTTATCTTCTACCTTATCTAGGAAAACTATACTGGCAGGGCATTGGTGGCGCACGCCTTTAATCCCAGCACTCGGGAGGCAGAGCCAGGTGGATCTCTGTGAGTTCAAGGCCAGCCTGGTCTACAAAGTGAGTTCCAGGAAAGATACAAAGCTACACAGAGAAACCCTATCTCAAAAAACAAACAAACAAAATAAACAACAACAAAAAACTATAACTATTATTATCTAGTCTGCAACTCAAAGATCACAATATAATATTCTTAGTAAACAGGAAGTGCAGAGGAAGCAACATTCAAAACTAAAAGAAACTAAAAGAAAAAGCTGGCTACCTGAACAGTTACCTAAGTTTCCTCTGCAATGTTGGGGCATCCATCTTCAGCCTACAGGCTGGAATATCTGACAGTCTTTTCTATGTAATAGGAATTTTGAAGGACAACCCTACCCTGTCTTGGCAAAGTTCAGCAGTCTCTTTCATTTGTGTCCTGCTGGTCAAGTTTGGACAACATACTGTCAGTAGTTGAGGCAAAGGAAGATTCTTGCCCAAATGACTAGCTTTTGCCATAAAGAAAGCAAACTCTGTATGAAGGTTATTTGATGCCAGTAAATCCATTTTTGAATTAAATTGGTGCTTCCAGGAAAGACATCTCTCATTGTCATAAAAACATATTATTAAAACATCTTAAATGCCAGATTTTGTATATCTTTGATGTGTTTGAAGATCATGTATCTATCTAAAATATATGTCTGTATGACCTTAAAAACACACCTAACATGACTATAAGCTGGATAGCTATAGAGGACTATTAATCTGTATTTATTATCCTAAATAGTTTTCAAAGACTAAAATATTACATAACCTTTTATTATTTTTTTAATTCTTTTTTATTTATTTTCCATTTCATATACCAACCAAATTTCCCCTTCCCTCCCCTTCTTCTGCTCACCTCCCATCTTCTCCCACCCACCCCCTTCTACTCCTCAGACTTAATATACATAAACTTTTCAAATGAGCTACATAGGTAAAATACCTGAAAGAAGAGTAGAAACATATATACAACATAATAAATAACCTTAAATTTGTATCAATATACAAAAAATATTCCAGTGTTACATATTTAAGACTAGTGGTTATTCAAAAATAGACTTAACATCCACTCTTTTATCTCATCATTTCTATATTATATCCTCCTTTTTTTCCTTCAGAAAGAGATCTTTGGATTTTTTTTTTTTTTTTTTTTTTGATTTTTGAGACAGGGTTTCTCAGGTTTCTTTGTGTATCCTTGAACTCACTTGGTAGACCAGGCTGGCCTTGAACTCACAAAGATCCAACTGCCTTTGCCTCCCAAGTGCTGGGATTAAAGGTGTGTGCCACCACCACCTGGCCAGAAAGAGATCTTTGAATCTAACTCCTTTGTTTAGCTTTTTGACCAATAACAACTTGTAATCAACACCCCAAAAGATGATGGACACCTATAGCCCATTGAATTATCAAAAGCCATCCACCTTACCTCTTTGGAATGTAGGTGCCATGTTCTCTATACAGTTTCCTGTTTTCAGGAGGAACTGCCATATTTAGGGACCTTTGAAAAATTGTGATAATGATAAAATCCTGGTAGAGTTAGCTATAATATTTATTTTCCAGTCTCCCTGTAATGGGAAAGTGCAAGACTTATCTGAAATCCCGACTGGAGTAGCGTGTGGTTCTGAACCATCTCAGCCAGTAGCCTTGAAGTTGTTCTGGGAGCAGACCTCTGAGGAAACTGGAACAAAGTTACTCTGAGAAGCTATATCACCTGAACCACTCATTTTCACTGATGTCTGGTCCCCTCATGTTGCAATCACATAAATTTTTAAAGGTAACATAAATATCTGCATTAACACAAATATGGAATGTGTGATGTGTACAAGTTAGTTAAAGATTTTTTTTGTTTTTGTTTTATGTTTGAGTAGGTAAAGGGCATCTATTAACTTTATGAGTCTATTTGGACATTATAATCAAACTGTAATATCCCTATCCATGCTATAAGAAAGAATGGCATAAGGATTTTGTAGCCAATAAAATGTATCATCTTATCTTAAAACTGGTCCCATGTCAAGGGATCAGCTTATTCATCACCTGTCTTGTAGGATTTTTTTTCTTTCTCCCCCATTTCTGTAGTCAAGATACTTAGGAGGTCTCCTTAGGTTAAATCTGATCTCTATTAATCTGTAGGAATGCATAAGCTTTAGTTTTGCCCAATACAACACATTGTCCAGCTTCAATATTGAAGTTAAAATATTTTAAAAACACATAGGTTGGTTTAATTTAGGAGTTTCCACAATCTATTCTCTCTCAGCCACTATTGTTTTTTGTATATTAGCATTTAAAAAATTCAAAATTAACAATAAACCATATAGAATCCAGACACCCTGTGTATTTTCTAACCTTGCATTGCTCATTATTTTTATTAATTTACCCTCTCTTTAAAGACTTTATTATTTTTTACTCTTTTTTCCCCATAACTATCTATACCCAATTTTTTTTTCTTTAGGCTATACACATTGTAAAACACAGTGTAACCTGGTTAGAAGATTTTTGTTTTTTGTTTTTGTTTTTCCTAACTGAACTTGCTTTACTACTTATCTGTTTTCTTTTCTGCATGAGTGAAACCTTAAACCCATCATGCAACTTAGCTCACTGGCTGCTCAAGCATGCAAGCAGCTGCTTGAAGATGTGTCTCTATACCGTGGCTGTTATGTGAGACAGGAGGCTAGTAATCCATGTTTGGCTCTATTTTTGTGTATTTAGAACTCTTTTTAAGTTTTCTTAGATCTTACATAGATATACATGGCTAGACAGTGGGTGTCATTTTTAGGTGATTTTTTGTTGTTGTTGTTGTTTTTGTTTTTGTTATTTTCTGTGCAGACTGTTAATTCCCAAATAACCACACAGAGGTTTATTTATTATGAAAGCTAGGCAGGTAGTTTAAGTTTGTTTCTAACTAGTTCTTATAACTTAAATTAATGCATTTCTTTTCATCTATGTTCTTTTATGTGGCTCAATTACCTTTACTTTATAAAGCCCAAGCTGCTTGTTCTGTATCCCTGGCATCTCCTCAAGACTTTCTCCTTCTTCTTCCCACCATTCTTTGTGCCTGCAAAGCTCTTAATAAAGAGCTATTGACCATCAGCTCTTTATTAAGCCAAAATAAGTGACACATATTCACACGACCCAAAAAAGATTTTTCCACAACAGAGGGCAAAAAGTGGGAGTAATCATAATATATGAAATTGCAAAATAATGTATTTTAACAATAGTAAAAATTAAATGTTTCACAACACTTATAGAAAGGTAGCAACTAACCAATGTAAAAAAAAATCAAAGATGTCACATAGTGAAAGTCAAAGCTAGAGTATAATGACTAGAATGGTTTAAAGACACTGGAGAGATTATGTCCCCCACTTAGACTGTTCCACAGCAACAGTATGTAATGTAAAAATGGCATCAGTTGACCTTGAAAGGTTCTGAAAGATGAGAATGATAATATTCATTCCCAGCAGTGATTTAAAAATATCATGTTGTGTCATCAACAACTTGAGACTCTTTGGATGTAATGTTCCAGTAAAAGAACCTGCTATTTGAGACACCAAACCTAGTATTAACTACACAGCTAATTGGTATAACATTTGGGCTTTAATTACTATTTATTTAAATTAAGCCTGAAGTGTCACCTCTTTAATTTTTTTGGCTCTATTTTTCTTTTTGGGGTGTTCATAGTACCAACAAGTTTAGTCTTCCCATTCTGGTACCATCTGGTCCTTAGGTCTTCATTGAACTCTGGTTAGTGAACCACATCTTGTTGAATAGAGTTTTCTACTTGGCTTCATAAGAGAATGAGGAAGATGAGGAAGAAGATAAATTTATCCAGTTCCAATTAAACCCTTTATACCTATTGTGGTTGAAGAAACATGGTTTGTAGTATAAGAACTGTGATCTTTGAATACTTTATAGAAAATTGTATATCATTAAGGCCACTTTAAATTTTCAGAGGTAATAGTACATGTAAATTCAAACTAGTAATCATTAACTGTAAATTTAAAGAGTATTTTTATTTGAATAATATTAAACATAAAGGCTTTTTATCTGACAGCATTTACATAAGAGCCTTTAACAACAATTTCAAAACAATAGAAATAATGTATTCTTAAAAAAAGGGGAAAACATCAAGTTAAGATATAAGAAAATAGAAAATAAGTGAAGCTGTTTTTCAACTGAGATGTTAATATACACATTAGTGGGTTATTGGAAGAGTACCAGAGCCACAGATTAATTAATGTATATCATGTTGTGCATTTTAACAATTATTTTTCTATCTTAAGAAAATAACCTACATCCATTCATTAAAACCATCAGCCAGGCAGTGGTTGGCACATCCTTAGCCTTTGGAGGGAGAGGCAGGTGGATCTCCTGGAGTTCAAAGCCAATCTGGTCTACAGGGCAAGTTCCAGGACAGCCAAGGCTACCAGAGAAACTCTGTCTCATACGAACAAACAAACAACTCCCTTAGATTCTTTCTGGTTTTGCGTTCACTTTTCCAGATTGTTGTCTGGAATATTCTGGATTCATCCTCAGGCTGCTTGTATATCCAGAGTTTAACTCTAGGATAAAAGATATTGAATCAGGATTTTCAGAGGTATTTCAGTAGACCCAACCAACGTTTCATTAGTATCCAGAGACATTCATATGTTATCTAATAATTATAAAAAAGTGAACTGACATTCAATGCATGAAGCTCAAATTTTCTGAGTAGTTGAAAAATGTATCATCATTATTATTTTTGAGTGAGAGCTTATTCATTTAATTATATTTCAACTAATTTGCTCAAATTTTCTCAATAATTCCAAAACTCTTTAATAATAAATGTGATTTTCATCATTATATGGTAAATGAGAAAAGTTTTATACATTTATCTGTAATGTGTAGGCCAATGAAAAATGTGATAACAAATAACTTCTAAACTAGTAAGCCATAATAAATGGAAATAACAACACCTAAATCATAACAGATATAAACACAAAGTTATGTATTAGCATTGACACACACATACATTAATTACATAATTATATGCTTATTTCACATAAGCATGCTTATGCATAAAATACAATTGCTATTTAGTGAAAAATATAATTAGTAAGTTTCAATTTTAAAAATTAGAATTAATTTATAGTAAAATTCTCCTTGTAAACTATATAACAAGTTGAGCTAGGCTTGGTGAATAGAATTCTGTCTGTGAAGAAATAAGCCTTAGTTAAAATGCCAAGAAACTATGTGAAAAACTGGGCAGGGTCATAAATGCTCCAATAAAACTTGATATACATGTGCATAATGAATGACACACATACATGCATATATGTTACAAGTATATGCACGAACTCACATAAAAATAAGAATAAAATAAAATATAAAACCAAAGTATATGAACATTTAATCAGATGAGTATAATTTAACATACTTATACATAACTGCAATCATACACATAGAGATACACATATGGCTAATAATCTTAGGAAAATGACCAGTGACATTTTCATATGAGCAGTGTAAACATATATTGAAATCACATTAATTTACTACTACTACATGCTCATCAAAATGGTTAATGTTAAAAATTTGAACAAGCCAAGGGTTTAGGAAGCTTCAAAGCAGTTAGAGCCCTAGTACATTGCTGGCATAAATATAAATTTGTACAACCAATTTGGAAAGCAGTTTGACAATTTCTTATAAATGTAAATATACACTTACCATATGCTACAGTGATTCCATTCATAAATATTTAAGAAAGATAAATGAAAACATATGTAAACAAAAACCTGACCAGGGCTTTAGTTTTAACGGTCCTGAATTAAAAACACTCTAAATACCCATAAATAAGAGAACAAAATGACATATATATATACATATATATATATATATATATATACATATATATATATATATGTATATATATATTCCAAAAACTATTTAAAAGGCTTAATTTTGAAAGCTAGTTATTGATATCATGGTGATACAAATTAATATCTATGTTATAATACTATTCTATATTTAGACAATTAGATTTTTTAATTTCTGAAATAACTTTCCTTAATGAAATGGGTCATGAAATCAAATCAGTGGTTTTCTGAAGTAAGCAATTGAGAAACAGTACATAATAATCTGTTGGCAAGACAGAAATTGTGGTGGTATTGTGTTCCCTGAAATATTGTGTGTTCCCCGAAATATTGTGTGTTCCCCGAAATAAACTTTTCTGGGGTCAGAGAACAGGAGGTCCCAATTTTAAACATGAGGATAGGCAGTGGTAGCACACGCCTTTAATCCCAGCACTGAGAGGCAGAGCCAGGCGGGGCTCTGAGAGTTCAAAGCCACATTGGAAATAGCCAGGCATGGTGACTCACTCCTTTAATCCCAAAAAGCAAGACTTTAATCCCAGAGAGTGGGAGCAGAAAGAGAAAGACTATATAAGGCTTGAAGACCAGACTAGAAGTAATTGGCTGGTTCAGCATTCAGACTTAGGAGCAGCAGTTCAGCTGAGAGCCATTGGGATGAGGACTCAGAAGCTTTCAGTCTGAGGAAACAAGACCAGCTGAGGAACTGGCAAAATGAGGTAGCTATGGCTTGTTCTGCTTCTCTGATCTTCCAGCATTCACCCCAATAACTGGCCTCAGGTTTGTTCTTATTAATAAGACCTGTTAAGATTCCTGCTATGAGAAATATTAACTGTCTTAATAGTAATAGATTTTTGCCTTGGTTAATTCAAAGACATTGATCTTCTTGGGTACAATAAAGTGCATCATATCAAAGAAATTTAATATTTCACTGAATTATTTCTTATGAAAATTAAGGAATACAACTGGGTTGAGATGGAATAAAATCTCAAATGAACTTTGTTTAGCCAGCTTATAAATGAATTGATACAGTGTGAAAATAAATGTTTGGCATTTTTAGAGAACTTATGTTTATGAAATCAATGAAGAACAAAATAACATTGCAATCAGTACTTGATTTTAAATGTGAAAGAATACATTTCTACATTGTACAATAAGGCATATAATTGATGAAGGATAATATGTAAAATACATAAAATAAATAACTAGATGTGTTATTGAAATTTTTTAAAAATTATTTTATTGTGTATTCACAATGTGTAAAGAATGTAGACACTTAAATTTCTCTGGTACTAAAAAGAATAATTCATGCTACAAAACCACTCTATTAAAATAAATTTTTACTTGTGCATGTTGCATTTATATGTATATGATTTCAGGGATCTTAACTTGATATTGAATATGCAATTGGGAGCTCTTTCCTGGGGAATGTTATTACTATCACCCTTGATATTCCTTAGTTCCTTGTCTAGGATTCAGGTCTGTGAGCCATCCATCTTTAATGTGAGCATGTTTATGACTATTGCCTTATTCACCATTTATTTAGGTGGTTGTGTTGATGAGATTTCACATATTCAGCTGAAAGTTCAGGTGGACACAATTTCACATCAGACTTCCTCTCACTCTTCCAGCATCTGGTCCCTCTCCCATGATGTTTCTTGATTCTTGTGTTGCAGATATCAGTTTATGTTGAGTAGCCTCAGGGTCACTTGTTATCTGCAGTTTGATCAGATGATGTTGTCTTACATATTTAGTTAATATAGTTAGGTATGTATGTGCATTTATATAGATAAAACATATTTCAACAGTTATTGAAATGAGGCCATAATATTTAGAGAGAGAGAAAGAAAAAGAGAGAAAGAGAGAGAGAGAGAGAGAGTGCTCAGGAAGAGATGTAAGTGGTTGGAGGGAGGAAATGGAAGGGAGACAATGATGAAATCTATTTTAATTTCAAAAGCTAAAAAATCAAAAAGTAAAAAAAGTTAATAAACAATATTTTTTCTATATGGGTGATAGTTTTCTTCTTTTTCTTTTGTTTAAAACTATCTCAAATCAAGCCTGGAGAGTTGTCTTAACAATTTAGAGTACCAGTTGCTCTTCCAGAGTACTGGTCTTTGTTTTCCCATACCCAACAAGCATCTGCAGTCCTAGCAATTTAGATGTCCCCTTCTGTTCTGTGGGTACCAGGCACTCCAGTGATGCACATACATATATGCAAGAAAAACCTCTGGAGATATATTCTCAGAGGTGCAATAGAACTGTGAAGAACAAGGGGTAATCTACAATTTCTCCATTTTTTAAGGCCTGTCTAAGATGAAATATATCGTTAGTACCACTATCCATCCAAGAACTATGATTGGCAGGTTAGAGACCCCAGGTGATAACCTACTGCTAAGTAATCTTAGTACAGAATAGACCCTTAATGACTGATTGTTATACCCATAGTTTATTGCTTCTCTTAACCTTTATCTATTCATAGTAGATAGTGATAGATAGTGATAGTGATAGTGGATAGATATCCCTAAGTGGAACATATATAACTCTGTCCCTCTGCAAAGACTCAATGATCACTCTGGAAGAGGAAGCAGAAAAAGCATAAGAGCCAAAGGCTGTTGATGAGTATGAGGAAATAGCATCATGTGGATGCAGTAGGGGAGCTATGCATATTAATTTACAATGGTTGAGACAGCATCCACAAGATATTTAAAAACCAAAGCCAGACCATATCTCAGCATGGAGAGGACAGTTGGTCAAGATATCCCACCCTTGTTCATTTGTAACAGAATAAAATGATCATAAAAAAACATTGTATCCTCTTCATGCCAACATGATCTTAATGCATATAACTGTGGAAGGTCCTCAAATTTTTCATTATAATACTTTAGTACATTTTGAAATTTAGAGATGTGGGGGACTAGAACAAGAAATTGTGGAGATCATATGGTAATTGTAAGAGTCAGTATTCTCTGTCTACTATGTGGGATCTAGCCTATAAACAAAGTCCCTTTACCCACTGAGCTATCCTGGTGTCCCAAGCCTCAATATGTAGATACAACATTTTTATCTTTCCTAAACTCTGAACTCAAATATCTAAAGTATTGACTTGCTTTGAGTCACTGTTAAAAAGCTGTTAGTCATTTAACACAGCAACATTACTTTTTTAGCATAATCAAATTAGTTTTGAAAAATTCTTTAACAATCTGGATTGTGGAGATTGGTACAAGATAATAAAGATACTGCAGAGTGGGAAGAGATGAAAAAAGTTTATAAAATACTTAAATGCATCACCATTTTTTGATAATCATACCTGTTTTTTAAATTTGTGGCTCTATGATTCTCCTACTCTGATTGCTTTTCTCAGTACACTTTTCTGCACTATCTCCCTGTTTTTCTTTGCAGCTGTTGCATGAGTGTTGTTTGTCTGTCTGTTTAATTTTTTAGCCTATAGCATTTGTTCTACTCTTGGGCTCATCTTGTCATATTCAAATGAGAGTGACCAGCATCACAGAAAATCAAAGTTGTTTTATTGTAATAGACACTAATTCATCCCAAAGAGAGGTGATGTACTACCTTTCTTGCCATTTTTTTCAGAAGGTAATGTCTCATATAGTTTTTGCAGTAATAACTGTTTATACATTATACAAATAAGAATGAGCTTTCTTTTCATCCTTTGACAAATTAAAAACAACATTCACTATACTATTGAAAAGTGACTGTACTTATATACCAGAGTGTCTTGAGGAAATCTGAAGTTAAATAATAAATGAACTCTGTTACTCTTAACAACACTTGAAAACAGCATTTAGAAATTTGATTAACTTTTTCTTAGTGTTGACAAGTCTTAGAAACAGATAATCTCACCATCTCTGATGCATCTTCATCAACTGTGCTTTAGCATCTGTGACTATAATTACATTTACCCTTCAATGTGATTTTACCAAACAGAATTCACAGGCAGTATGTGCTTACTATATATCCTTTATAGACAGTGAAGGAATGAAAAACATCAGTCAAAATGAAACGAAAATTCATTTTTAAAAAATTGGCTACCAATTATATTTCTTTCATTAGATTATTCTGAATGCACAGGGTCGCCAGTTGTCCCAGGATGAGGGTCATTTCATGACTTTTGTGTGAGAACATCCTCAGAGTTTACATCCGGGAGACGGTCACATCTGCTTCGTCTACTTTTCCTTTTAGTGTTCACAATGAACTACTATAGTTGTCAGCGCTGTATGTTTAGCTTTACCAAAATTTATACACATAGAAACAACGTAGCACCATGTTCCGTTTTACATTTGTAAATCTGAAAGTCTCCTACCCTAGAACCAGCCAGGCTTCCTTGGTTTTACAATAAACAGAGCAATAAATGATAAAGTATGTCATGACCTGCTTTCCTCCCTAATAGTTTGCATGCATAAAAACTTCTAAAAAATTGATGCAATTTAATGAAATGACACAAGAAACAAGTGTTTATGAAACAAAACACAATGCAAAATAAGCAAGGAAGCCAGTATATAATTGCAGTGTTTCAATTACTTTCTGATTATAAAAGTATTCCTGGCACTGTTTGTAGCAAATGCATTCCTTTTGTAAAGAATAATCAAAAAATATTCCTGGACAATATATAGGAAACCCAAATAACAAGAAATAAGTTAAAGTGGCAGTTGATGAGAATTACATTCCTGTTCAATTTAAACTTAAAAAAAATCAAACTGAACATGTTATAAAAGTTTAAGATGATCAGGATCCATTATCAATGACTTGGTACCTAACTGTATCTTTCCCACCATGACTGAACTACCCATGTCAGATAAGGCTGAACCATTTTATAAGTAAGAGTTTTCTTGGATGACAGTCAAAAAGCATAGCCTATTAATTATAACTGCATGGTACTAAAAGCTGTCTGTAGAAGAGGAGGCAGAAAAACTGTAGAAGCCAGGGGTAGTGGAAAAGTTCAAGGAAGCAGCATTTTTCAGATACAACAGGACTGTTGCACATCTGAACTTTTAGAGATTATGGTAGCAAGCACAGGACTTACAGAAGTTCAAACCAAACATGATTTCTTTATTTTCCCTGTGTCTCCCGCCTCTCTCAGTCTGTTGCATGATTCTGAATCTGTACCTGGCTGAAGCTGTCTTGTGAATCTGTTTGTCTGTGTAATAGACAAGTACACATAGTGTGTGTATGGCAGTGTTTGTCTACTATATGAGCAGCCTGTTAGTGGTGTCTGTCTGTCCCTAACAAAGGACTTCTTTCTGTATTTATTGAACAGCACGGAAAGCTTCACATGAGGGAAAAAATGGGATACATTCCTTTGTCTTTAATAGAGCATAGGCTGTCTCCAACTGAACCTAACTGACTGAATGAACAAATATCATCGTTTACCAACCAATATTAAGAAATAATTGCTTTTAATATTTATGATAGATTTAGGAAGTTGCTTACAACTTCTGTATTTTCTGCTTTCAGAAAATCATGTACATGCATCACGCGGATCAGAGGCTTGGAAGAAAGCATAACTTAAGCTTGCAGCTGCACACTGTCTTAAGTTGTAAAATATGATTACATGGAAAATCTAAGGCAAGTAAGGGTGACTGCTGCACTGTTCTCTCAAAGGCAGGTTATGCAAACAGTTTTGAGTAAACAGTAGACTAGCAGTTTTAACTTCAAGATATATTATTATCCCTGAATTTGAGGTCCAGCCAAATTACAGTCTCTTAATATGTAAGAGATATTTTCAGAATATTTCTTTGCATGGAGGCAGAGTATATGGAGGGAATTGGTGGAGGGTGAATATGAAAAATAATTCATTGTATATAAATAAATTAAATTAAAAGCAAATATACATATATATAGACACATACATATATATGCATGATACACACACACACACACACACACACACACACACACACACACACCCCTCCAAGCCAAGAAAGGTATTATTGCACATCCTCCTAAAATCTCTGCATAAAGGCTGTCTTTGTCTCTGTCCACAGCGTGGGTGAAAATAACAAATAAATCAGGTAGAATTCTGTCTCTAAACTAATGGCAGGAAAATCACTATGTTGTCATTTTGTTTTCAATGCATAGCCTCTCCGCAATGAAAAGGAAATATACAATCATGGTAAAGGAGATGGCTGCGAATAGGTCTATGGTAACAATTTTAAGTCTAAAACACACCAGTACATGGAAAATTGGATGCTTAGTAAACATTATAATAATGTCACTGGGAAAACAATCAGTTGTGTGATTCTTCATTAGCTTACAAGGTAAGCTGATCCCCCTGCTGCTGTTGGGGAATATAATCCTCTGCTGCTCTTACCACTTCATCATGAGCACAATTAAGAAAATCTCACAGAATCTGCACCAGAATTGTGGTTTGTGAAGGCATTAGCTGTAACTACTGGTCAACTAGTTTTGATTGCTATTAAATTTGCATTTGTCAATATGAAGAATAAACCTCTTTACAGTTTATTGGAAAAAAACAAAGGACAACTATATAAATATTGTACGTTAAAATTACATGGGGAAGGAATCCTGTGGCCCCACACTCCCTTGAGCAAAGAGACTGGCTTCAGTAACTGTGCAGTATGTCAAATCTTAGGAAATTATGAAACTGAAAATCTATATGAAAGCAGAGTGGAGTGCCAAAGATGTGAGCATTTAAAATGTCCCTGTCTAGAGTCTCAAGGAAAGTCATATTTCAAAATGTGCACATGTTACAGTGTGATCCATAAGGTATTGAAGTCTCTAAATACAATCCTTAAAACCTATAATCAAGTGTTAATAACTACACTATAATCAATGTACCCCAGAGCAGCATTTCCCAAAGTGAAGGCCTGGCAGCTTTCCAAGGCCTGTACCAAAGGTCACAATTGCAGACATAGGAAAGCTTTGTGCTGGCATTCAGAGAAAACAAATCACAGAACCCAGCTCTTCAAAACACAGCCATTAGTCAGTCAGTCTCTCTCTCTCTCTCTCTCTCTCTCTCTCTCTCTCTCTCTCTCTCTGTCTGTGTGTGTGTGTGTGTGTGTGTGTGTGTGTGTGTGTATGAGAGAGAGACTGTAAGTTTTAGTAGGCAAGCTACTACACATTAAACTGTGCACATACAATAGTCATTTAATGAGAATCCTTAAGTAAACTATGGAGCTTCTTAATTAGGTAAATGACCCACAGACTCATTTCTAATGGAAAAAAATATGATGAGATCAGGGTAGCATATGTGTTCATTTGAAGTTGATCCTTTAGTAATCAGTATTTAGGAGGACAGTGGTTCAGTTTGCTCTCTATCTTGTTCCTTATTTCCAAATATAAGAGGTTGTTTTAATGCCGAGTATTAAAATTAACTTGCCATCTAAACCACAGACTTCTCTAGACAAATTGAAAATCCTTCTTTTCTAGAGTCATTTACGTTCCATCCTGATACCATGTTTCCATGGCGTTCTACTACCATATGTTGTTTATTATTTGTCGATCACAGTGTCAGTTCATGGAAATATACCTAGTCACTGGATAACCACAATAATTTGATGAACCAGAAAGCAGATATTTTATCAAGCTTATCTTGTCTGATGCTAGAGTCCATGCTAGGCAATATGAATCATAAGTGACATCTATAGAGGACAAGTGATCATTTATTATAGAGAGAAGTAGATGGGAAGTGTAAGTTACTTCCAATAAACATTAGGCCAGTGATTTGTTTTCAGTCTTCAGTACTTGATTATTAAACATAGAATGATGTTCTTGGTGTGAGAATAAAACAAATACTCAAGAAAAAGTGACCAATGATGTTGCATGGAACAGTCAAGATGATATACAATGCCAAATTGAGTTTGGGAAAGGATTTTGGTAATTTAGCAGAAGGGGCCTAAATGAAATCATTGTCAATGATAGATAAAAATGAGACACAAGAAGTGAAAATATAGAATTCAGCCTATGTAGAGAAGGCTGACTGAAAACAAAGACAGCCCAAGCAGCTGGAACAGACCATGAGTCACCGAGATGCAACTTAGTCTTATTTTTAAGTTTGTAAAGAGTTGAATAAGAAAGTTTCACAGTGAAATATTGACTGTGACTTGGTGAATTCCAAATGATGTCAGGGTTCTGGGGATGGCTTACACATGTTAAGAATGGATGAAGAAAATGTGATACATTTACACAATGGAGTATTACTCAGCTGTTAAAATAAGAACATCATGAAATTCCAGGCAAATGGGTACAATTAGAGAAATGCACCCTAAATGAGGTAACCCAGACCAAGAAAAACAAATACTGTATGGATTCACTTATGAGTGAATACTAACTAGGACAGAAGGTAGTTCTCAAAAAGGCTGACAACAGCATCCCATTGCCAGGAACACCATCCACAAAGCTCATTGAATGTGGAGAGGTCAAGCTGATGCCTGCATAGAGACTTCATGCAATCATTCTCGCCCTCTGGCTCAAGAAAATAGTCTTTAAGCTACATAAAGGGAATTCTGGACACCGATCCAGCCACAGTTTACACAACCTACAATCTGTCCTGCCTATAAGATGTGCTAGGCACTGGTGACAAAGAACTTGTGGAAGTGATCAACCATTGTCTATTTTAGCTTGAGGCCCATACTACTAGAGGGAGCCCAAGTCCCATAGTGCTGGGATGGCCAGGAGCAAGAACCCGAACAGCACAGAGACATAGGATAGGGGAAAAAAATCAATGAAATGATTCCTAATGGTATTCTGCTATACTGATTGATTGGTGCTTTGTCCTGTCATCATCAGAGATGCTTTCTTCAGTAGCAGAGGGTGGTGAGTGCAGATACCCATAGTCAGACATTATGAGGAAAGACTAAATTGGAAGTCTCCATTGTATCTCTTTCCTCAGAGATAAGGGAACACTGTGAAAGAGGGTGGGGTTAGATTATAGGAGTCAGAGGGCATGGATGATACCAGGAGAATATGGACCACTGAATCAACTAAGCAAGGATCAAATGGGCTCACAGAGACCGAAGCAGCAAGCATTGGGTCTACATGGTCTTCAGCAAGTCCTCTCTATATAGTGTGGCTGTTAGCTTGGGGGTTTTGTTGGACTCCTAACAGTGGGACTGGGTGTTTCTCTGACTCCTTTGTTTTTTCTTGAGACTTTCCCCCACTATTGGATTGCCTTGTCCAGTTTCAATATGAGAGTTTTTCCTTGTCTTATTGTATCTTGTTTGGCTGTAGCCTCTTAAAGGTGTGTTCTTTCCTAAAGAAGAAATGAAGGAGGGTGGATGTCTGGGATAGGGGAGGTAGGAAGGGGTGGTATGAGTGGAGGAAAAGGAAATTGTAGTAAGGATGTATTGGATGAGAGAAGAATCTATTTTTCAGTTCTAAAAAAAACTTTAAAAATAGTGGGTTGGGAACTGTAACAACATCACTCACAGATATTTGATAATGAGAAACACTATTTGTAGCTGAAAGTTCTTCTGTGTCCCACCTGGTCTGCAGCTGCTCAGACTCAAGTAAACACACAATTTAATTAATATTAATTAAAACTGCTCTGCTCAGCCATTAGCTCAGGCTTACTACTGACTAGCTCTCACACTTAAACTCAGCCCATTTCTGTTATTCCATATGTTGCCAGTGTTCCATGGCTTTACCTGTGTGCCATTACATACTGTTCCCTGGATGGCAGGCTGGCATCTCTTCACTCAGTCTTCCTCTTCCCAGAATTCTCCTTGTCTGATTATTCTGCCTATACTTACTGCCTAGCTACTGGCCAATCAGTGTTTTATTAAACCAGTGTACAAAATCATTATTCCACAGCATCTACTGAGCTTGTTTCCTCTGAAAGCCTAGACTCCAGTGAAATCATTAGAAAACTTGTCAGTTTAGATGGAAAACACAGTTCTTGCCTCAAAGGGAATAATAGTTCACTCTAAAGCCTAATATTGTCTGAGAACACTGACTCTGGTTACCTCAAATTATTTATTTGATGTGGTAAAAGTTTAATGAAGTTTTAAACATTTCATATTTTTTTGAATTATGTATATATGTAAGTGGCAGTGGCCCATAAACATGAGTGCAGGATATTGTGGAGACCAGAAGCAGGTTAAGAATCCAATGGAAATGGAACTACAATTGGTTAGGAGTAGCCTGACATAGGTTCTGAGAACCAAACTCTCATTAATTGCAGGAACAATACATCTCTCAACTGCTGATTCATCTCTATAGCCACTTAATGAAACTCAACAAATTAAGGAAGTTGTAAATCAAGGCACTTTAAAAGGAATGTGTGTGTAATAGTGTTACTATTGCTGTGATAAAAGACCATGACCAAAGCAAGCTGTAGAGAAATGGATTTATTTGACTTATGATTCAACATCTTTGTTCATTATTGAAGGAACTCAGAATAATACAGGCACCTTGAGGCAGGAACTGATACAGAGGCCATGAAGACCCGCTTCTTACTGGCTTTCTTCCCATGGCTTGCTTAGTCTTCTTCCTTATAGAAGTCAGAACAACCAGCTCAAGTGTGGCTCCACCCACAACAGGATGAGTTCTCCCACAGAATCACAAATTATAAAAATACTAAGACAGGTTTGCCTATAGCCCAATCTTATGGAGGTATTTTTTTTTTTTTTTTTCAGTTGGGGCTTCCTAATCCCTGTTGACTCTAGCTTGTGTCAAGTTGACAGGAATTTAGCAAGGAGAGTATGAAAACATAGGCAAGTTAAAGCAAATCAGGGAATCTTTGCCTTAAGCCTTAAATGCTACTGATGGCAGCCTTCCCTTTGGCTTGATAGAAGCTAATGGACTCTTAAGTTAACATAGTAGATTCCAAATAACTTACCAGCAATATATATGGATGTTAGGTCACAAACAGGTGGATAAAGAATGATTACTGTCATGGCTAATTTTATATCAACTGAATCAAGCCAGAGTTACTTGAGAGGTGGGAACAACAATTGAGAAAATGCCTCTGTCAGGTCACTCCTTAGGCAGGCCAGTAAGACATTTTCTTAATTGGTGATTAATGAGAGAGGAACTGGATCATTATGATGTGGAAGACTAAGTCAGATAAACTCTTACCTCCCGCAGTTGCTTTGGTCATGGGATTTCAGAACAGCAATATTATGTTTGCTAATACTAAGTGGGCTAAAAATATCTCTAGATAAATTATAACTTGTCTTGACCTTTTTTCAAAATTAAAAAGAAAAAACTTTTAAAATTCATTTTACATACTAACCACAGATCTCCCTCTAATCCCTCCTCCCACTCCCCCGCTGCCTTCTCCCTTTCTCCCCTCCTCCAAGTGGGTAAGTTCTTCCATGAGGGCACAGCTAAGGCTGATACACTCAGTTGAGGCAGGACCAAGCCCCTCTCCACTTTATCTCAGGTGAGCAAGGCATGTGACCATAGGTAATGGGATCCAGAAAGCCAGCTCATGCACCAGGGATAGATCCCGATCACACTGCCAGGGGCCCCTCAAACAAATGCAGATACACAACTGTCTCCCACATGCAGAGGAGCTGGTCCCATTCAGGTTCCACAATTGTCAGTCTAAAGTTTCTGAGTTCCTTTGAACTTGGTTCAGTTGTCTCTTTAGATTTCCCCATCATGATCTTGACAGCCCTATCTCATGTAATCCCCCTTCCCTCTCTTCAACTGGACTCTCAGAGCATTGCCTGGTACATGGTTGGGTCTCTGCATTTTCTTCCATCAGTTACGGGATGAAGGCTCTATGATGACAGTTAGGGTAGTCACCAATCTGATTACTAGGGTAGATGAGTTCAGGCACCCTCACCACTGTCACTAGGATTCTTATTTGAGGTCATGCTTGTGGATTCTTGGGAATTTTCCTAGCACCAGGTCTCTCTCTTACCCCATAAATGTCATTTATTCTTCTCCCACTCTTTCTCTCCTCCAGATCAACCATCCCATTTTCTCATGTTCTCATTCCCCATCACTACCCTCTATGTTCCTTCCTCACGCCCCATTTATTCATTGGGATCTCCTCTATTTTCCCATCCCAAGGTGATCCATACTTCCCTCTTAGGTTCCTCCTTGTTTCCTAGCTTCTCTGGAGCTGGGGGTTGCAGTCTGGTTATCCTTTGCTTTACATCTAGTATCCACTTCTGAGTGAGTACATACCATGTTTGTCTTTCTGAGTCTGAGTTGCCTCACTCAGGATGATATTTTCTAGTTCCATCTATTTGTCTGCAAATTTCATAATGTCATTGTTTTTAGAGCTGAATAATACTCCATTGTGTATATATACCACATTTTCTTTATTCATTCTTCTGGTGAGGGGCATCTATGACGCTCACGTGGGGCAAATTCCAAAGGCCTAGGCGGCTCCCTCCCTCAGCCTCCTCCCCGGCTGGCGGGTACCTAAAACCGCCTGCAAAGTTCCATTTAACCAGGGGACACCTACACGGTTCCATTCCTGAAAAAGGGAGCAGCTAGTCCAGTCTCAGTTCCCTAGCTTCCTGTACACAAATGATAAATGAGCCAAGAAAGAAATCAGAGAAACATCACCCTTACAATAGCCACAAATAATATAAAATACCTTGGGGGTAACTCTAACCAAGCAAGTGAAAGACCTGTATGACAAGAGGTTAAAGACCTGGAAGAAAAAAATTAAAGATACCAGAAAATGGAAAGATCTCCCATGCTCAAGGATAGGTAGAACCAACATAATAAAAATGGAAATCTTACTAAAAGCAATCTACAGATTCAATATAATTCCTATCAAAATTCCAGCACAATTGTTCATAGACATCAAAGGAACAATACTCAATTTCATATGAAAAAAAAAAAAAAGGATCGCTAAAACAATTCTTTACCATAAACCAACTTCTGAATCTGGAGGTATCACAATCCCTGACTTAAAGCTCTACTATAGAGCTATAGTAATAAAATCAGCTTGGTATTGGCATAAAAACTGACATTTGGTCCTATGGAATCACATTGAAAGCCCCTACGTTAATCCACATACATATGAACACCTGATTTTTGACAAATAGCCAAAACTGTGGACACTAGATTTAAAGCAAAGGATAAACAGACTACAACTCTCAGCTCCAGAGAAGCTAGGAAACAAAGAGGACTACTAGCAGTAGTGGTGACGGTGCTGGAACTCGCCTACTTGGGTGAATAGATTGGTCAATACTCTTAACTGTCATCGTAGAGCCTCCATCCAGGAACTGATGGAAGCAAATGCAGAGATCCATACCCAAGCACCAGGCTGAGCTCTGGGAGTCCAGTCGAAAACATGAAAAAGGGATTATAGAGCAAGAAGGGCCAAGATCGTGATGAGAAATCTACAGAGACAACTGAACCAAGCTCATAGGAACTCATGAACTTTACACCTATGGCTGTGGAACTTGCATGGGACTTGGCTAGGCCCTCTGCATATAGGAGACAGCTGTGTAGCTTGGCCTATTTGAGTAGCCTCTGGCAGTGGAATCAGCATCTATCCCTGGTGCATTATCTGGCATTCTGGTGCCCATTACCTATGGTGGGATGCCTTACTCAGCCTTGATACAGGGGGAGAGGCTTGATCTTGTCTCAACAGAAGGTACCAGGCTTTGCTGACTCCCCATGGGAACCACTACACTTTTGGAGGAGGGAGTCGGGGTGGGTCGAGGGAGAAGGCTGTGAGGAGGTGAGTGGAGGGATGAGAGAGGGATCTGTCGTTGGTATGTAAAATGAATTTTAAAAATATTCTTAAAAAAAGAAAAAAATCTGTCATTACACTTATACAAATGGACAGTACAAGCAAGAAGTTAGACACTAGGAGAAATGGGAGCCTTTGGTCCCTCACCTAAGTTCTCTGATTTGTCCTGGCTCTGACAATGGCTATATCTTTAGGAGGTATTTTCCCACTAAGTAGACTTTTTTCTTAGCCTCTAAAAAATGTCCATTGGTCCCATTAGGTCTTGACTAGCTAGTGTCTTGAGTTCTTGTGTAGTCAGAGATAAAGCAAAATTTACCTCCTTAGTTTTTCTCTGATGTCATCCATTAAAGTGACTTGCAAATATAGTGATTGTGTGCTGCCTATTGGGATTCCCTTTTGTTGTTCACACCTGTAGTTCTCATGTAGATTTTGAATTATGATAGTACTTACTATTGTTTACTTTAGGTAGGTGTAGAATGCTTTTATTATTCATTAAGAAAATAGTCTAATTTAATAACTAACAGAAAACATAGGCTGAGTTCTTCATTAATTTGGTTTATGTACCATGAACAAATGCTAAAATGGGCAAACAGAATTGTACCAAACTAAGATTCTTCTGTATCTCAAAGGAAAATGTCAGTAAAGTATACAGATGACCTGTGGAATAGAGTATGTGTATAAATTTTATCAGACAGAGCACTGACACTCAAAATTTGAAATAATACGTAATAGCAAGAAAACAAATAGATTGATTTTAAAGCTGAATCAAGGACTCAAATTGTTTTCGAAAAAGAGACATATAGATGCCAGTCAGTAATAATAAAAATTATCTACTATACTCTTCATTAGGGTAGTGATGGAAAACCAAAAGAAATATCAATTCACCTGTCAGGCAATGTTTGTTACAAGTGTAAGACAATATTAATTCATAGTAAAACTGTGGAGAAAAGGAGTCTATCAAATACTGTTGAAAGAGATGTAAATCAATAATTCAGTATCATCACCTTAGAGGTTCATAAAAGAGACATTTCTAGATAGTCACTCAACGTAAATAAGTAGGACAAAATATATTTGTATGAAAATGTTTACGATAGAGTTATTCACAAAGTCAAGACATAGCATCAATCTTTGCATGCACATCAACAAATGAATAAAGGAAGTGTATGTCCACATATTTAAAAATGAGCCAGCTGTTAAAGAGGAAAAATCCTTTCGGTTGTCAAATCTTGAGTAAGTAGGAAGGTGTTACTTTAAGTGGAATAAGCCGAGAATGGAAATATAAATGCCAACTAATCACATTCACCTGTGGACATGTTGACAGCTGAGTCACAAAAGCCGAGAGTGTAGTCAAATCTCCCCAGGCCTGAATGGCTGTGTGCGAACAGCATTCTGAGGGAATAAACTTTCATTTCACAAGTTAAGTTCAAACTATACGTTGTTTAAATGATGACTCTATTTTGTATTATATTATATTATATTATATTGTTGATGTAGTGTTTTCCTAGTTAATTGAGACAATGTTTACTTTAATCAGCAATATTTATTTATTTCATAATTAATTTATATTTCAAAAAGCTTTTTGTGTTTTATGTGGTAAGTTAGGATGTAGAAAAGAAAGGAAAGGAAGAATGGATGAGAAAGAAGAAAGGAGGGCATGGTAGAGGGAACATGAATAGAAGTACGTTCTAGTAAACATGTATTTTTTGTATATTTTAAAACAATGTGGCAGACTTAATGTCATAATAGTCAATGTGCTAATGTTGGGGAAATATTTTTTCAAGCCTTTAATTTACTTTTTTAAAAAATTGTTTTTGTAGTACACAAATAAATAACTTCTTCCTATAATATATGCCACAAAATATTTTGACATATTTGGTTATAATTTAAAGAGATTAATTTGTAAAATAAAAATCATGTTAATATATAGCACTCAGATATCCCATGGGAAACTTTCCTAAGGAAGGGTGCTCATAGGATATAGAAAAGTATTGGTGGTGATCACACATAGGCTATTCATTTAATTCCAATTTAGTTTGCCACAGGAAAGACCTTTTTTTAATTACATGAAATAATTTAGAGAGAGATACAAAAGCCATTCTTTCAAATTCTGAATGTCCTTACAAGGAAAGATGAGAGCATTTGTTACAATAATAAGGTAATCATGTATTTGTTACTGCGTGGTTTTCATTTCTCTCTTTTTGCTTTACTATGGCATGTTATTGTGTTTTCCATGTTCCAAGCTGCTTTCATAGTCCACCACACAGATTATCTCTGCAATCAGTCCCTGATTCCTATCTACAGTACACAGTTATCACACAGTAGTGTTTGGTGACTATAAAATGTTTCATGCCAGGCAGTGGTGGCACACGCCTTTAATCTCAGCACTGGGGAGGCAGAGCCAGGCAGATCTCTGTGAGTTTGAGGCCAGCTTGGTCTACAATGCAAGCTCTAGGACAGGCACCAAAACTACACAAAGAAACCCTGTCTTGAAAAAACAAACAAATAAAAATGTTTCATAAAATCAGGAATAAGTGGTGTTCTACAGGAACTCAAGTACTTACTAATTATTTTGCTATTATAAGTTAACCACTTTCAGTATTATTTTTTCTCTTTTCATTGAAGACATGCAAAAAGACACAAAAATTTATAAGAAATTTTATTAATTATAATATATATTATGTTCAAATTTGATATATTTATTCAAAAAATTGAATACACACTTTATAGGAGCATAGTTTAATTATATAGCATATGGTTATATAAATATTTACTAGTATATCTCTTGAAAGTATAAAATTAAAATCTAAGTGATAAAATGAACTTCCTATTATGGTATATTTTAATGAGAGAAACATGAATATTATAGTCTGATTTGCAGCATTTTATCAAGAACTATTCCATTTCAAGATGGATTGTGTAGTTACTAATGATTTAAATGTTTTAAAGTTCATCTCAACGCTTTAGTACTTTAATACATAATGATATCTGATAAAACAAAAGGTTTCTATCTCTTTTTCTATCCTAGATAAAGGAGAAGAATTAAGGAACTTATAGGTCATGCAATGCTCTATGATACAGTGACATATCACATTAGAAAGGTAAGGATCGGATTAAAAGTTATCTTACTAAATTCTCCTGGTGGTAGGTTTTTAATGAACAGCGGGAAAGACAACCTAAATTAATGTGATGAACAAACAGGTGAGCAGCACTCCCTGAAAAAATCCTTTAATCTAGTTTCCAAAGAAATGACAATTAGGTAACAACCTGCAGAGCAGAAGCAGAGCTACACAAACCCCCTGCCTGGTAAACTCACTGAGCTTAATCAGGCATGATTTCTTGCATAATAATGGAAACAAGGAATGTGTTAAATATGGACAGGAAAATCTTAGGGAACTATCCTGAAAGCTGAAAGACAAATTCCAGACAAGATACATTACTGTATAGACTGAGTGTTCAGAAAATTCTTGTGGGTGATGTAAAAGCAGATAATTAGGAATATAATTGTTTATCATGTTATATTTATTTATTTATTTACTTTGGAAAAACAAAGAAAACAAAAATGTCCTTGATACCTCCTAGTGAAGATTAATGATAATGAGCTTTATTCACAAGGGCTCATAATCTCGATTCTTTATTTGCAAAATGTAAATAACAGTATTTGGCACCATTATTTACAAGGGTACTTATAAGGTAAACGGAAGTGACACTACAATCTTTTTTATTTTTTTTTTTATTTTATTTTTTTTTTTGCTAACTTTTCTAAACAAATCCTGAACAGCAGGCCAAGACATTTCCAATTAGGAAAAATGAATCCTCTTATTAATAAAACACTGTTATCATCATAGATGCAGGCACAGTAGGAAGACAAAAACAACAAACAAACAAACAAAAATAAAAACCAAGAACCTATCCCCCTGCCACATCTGGACGTCTCTGTGAAACATGATGCAGTTTTTCTAATGCCACTTTAAAACTGTAGAATAATTTGTCTTCACAACATATTTTAAATTAATCTTAATCCATTTGTTTATTTTATGTATGAATACTTAATGTGTAATCTAAGAATTACAAATGTGCTAAAACAGTCTAGAGACATGTATTTCTACAGAATTACCCTTTTAATGATATCTATTTCCATTTTTAATATATTAAGGCATAAAAGATATTTATCAATTATGTAAACTATAGAACACTGAGATAAATACTATTAATTCAGGATATTACAAATGAGCATTATAATCTTCATTTTTACATCATGTATTTTTACAATTTAACATTAAATACTGATAGCTCTCCTCCATAAAATAGAATATATTTCCAAAAATTAATTTGATATGAATAAACACTGAGTTCAGTATCAATTAGCCCAGGTACCTGTTTCTATATTTTCTTTTAAGTTAAATAAAATGATAATATCTTTCTATTTAAGTATGTGGTCCATTCTGCTTGAATTCTTCCTGAAGATTTTGACAAATAGACTAAATATCAATTGTGAATGATGGTACACTACATGCGTAGTGACATAACACTTTAATATAATTGAGTACCACTGAGCAGTATTTCAAAAGGCAGCATTAAATTGTATAAGAAGTGGCCAAGCTGGGCAATGGTATTGCACCTTTATCTACAGAACTAGTTCCAGGATAGCTGGGGCTGCTATACATATAAACCCTGTCTAGAAACCCTGCCCCCCCAAAAAAAGAGAGAAAAGGGGCTAAATAATCTGTAATTTTTGTGCCATTTTTATTCAGTTCTCTTGCCCTGCATCCTTGTCAGTTTTTGTGAATTTAGCTATTCTACTAGTCTAGGAGTGATATTTTATCACTTTTTATTTACCATGCTTTTTTTTTTTCTATCATTCATCAAATTTAACTACGAGTTCTTGAGGAAATATCACATTGAGTCATTTTCTATGGGGTTACTTTCCATCTAGATAATCTGTTTTGCAAATTGTCTATTTATTCTAATACTTACTGGAAAATTTTTGGTGTTATTCTGTAATTTTGTGATTTCAGAGCTATTTTTCCATATTAAGTATTAGTACTTTCAAAATGTGCAGTAAAAGCTGTTTTGTCACAAAGTGTGGTTATTTTTACATTTATTTATCCATGCGTTTTACACACCAGAATCATTTATTTTTTCAAATGAAGTTACAGTTGTCACTAAGACTAAAGAGAAATTTGTTATCATTCTGCCTCCATCACTCGGGTGTTGATATTAGAATTATGTACCATGATACTTAGCTCAAATATGTTTAGTTTTAGAGACACCAATGTATTGATGTTTCATTTAATGAAATTTTGATTTTCCATCTAAATATTTATTACTAAATAAAAAGTTATTGGTTTTCTTCCTTAATTATTTGTTTCATAATCCTAAATTAAAATTAAGCAGATGGTATTTTCCTATCCATTTAATTTTTTAAATAACAGATATTTAAAAAAAAATTTCCTATGTGTATTTGCATCAAATCAATTTCTCTGCTATTCTGCAATTTTTCTAACTATTCTGGTGAGTTCCTATTTTCTCATGTATCCACAACCTCATTTTCTTTAATCATTAAATATATATATACAACCTGTTGAATTAATTAAGTGTGCTAATATGAATATGATTTCAGGCTGAACAATTGATATTGATTAGCCAGTTAGTGGTTGCTCATACATGGAGAAGATTGATTCATCACTCTCAGTAGTCACTAATTGCTTATAACTCTATATACAAGTGGGACCTTCTGAGATTTAATCCACCATGTTTGTCTATCAACTCGTGTTGTTCAGATCTTGTGAAGGCAACCATATTTTAAGATTTCATATGTACAACTCTCCTATCTCCTATGGAACACACATCCTACAAGCAGATGTCCTGATCCCCTGGGTCAGACATTCTTTCCATACCCTCTTCCATGGTTTTTCTTGAGCCATAGGTGTAGGGGTTAGGTGGTAGACTTAACTGCATATAGGCACAAGGTGACAGGAGTTCTTTGCATCTTACCAGTTATAACTTTCTCTTATGATCCCCTGTCCAGTAAAAAAATGAAGGAGTTTTACTGAGGAGTAAGAGCTATACTATCTGAATAGGATTCCTTTTGTTCAAATGATCCTTTTGTTTCTTGTTTAGTATTTTGAAATATGGTGAGATTGTTTTTAAAATTACCTGTGAGTATATTTACACAGATAGCAGTTAGGTATTATAATGATTTGTAAAAGTAGCTCTAGTATCTTTCCTCTGGGTTATCATCACCATACCAACTACAGAGAGTTGGATATGTATATAGCAGTAAGCCTAAATTTCCTCCTATTGTTCAGTTCCTATGTTCAGTTAGAGAGCTATTGGTGACTGATAAGATATAAGTGCCACTCTTAAACTTTTGTTGATATTCTTCCATGCTGGTCATTGTTGTCATTCATAGCAGGAAAAGCAGAGTAGAGAAATTGGTTGCTTTTCTCTTAACCATTCTTTCAAAAGCATTTATGCATTAAATATAATTCCTATCAAAATTCTAACAAATTGCTTTACAGAAACATAATAGAAAATAATCCAAAACTTCAATGAAATCATAAAAGATCCAAGATAGCCAAAGCAATCCTGAGCAAAAACTTCAATTCTAGAGAGGCTACAATTCTAGATAACAAAATATATTACAGATACATGGTAATAAAAACAATATGATACTTGAACACCATTAGACAAGTAGACCAATGGAATGTTGGAGCACATTTGGGCTTTATCCAGCAGGTCTGCATATAGATGATGATTGGTGTAGATGTAATTCTAAATGGTCTTATTAAATAAGAAACACAGAGCCAAATAGTTAAAAGCCCAGAGTATTGGTGAAATTATTAAGGCCACTCCACGTAGTTAAGAGGGAGGTTTATTTTGTGGGGTAAGTTACAAGTGAAGGGGTAGGTTGCAGGGTCTGGAAAAGGTATAGCACAGTCCGGCGGTGTTCTCTGGAGAACTCTGCTCTGTCTACCTCCAGAGTCCAGGGTCCCGGAACCAAGAGAGAGAGCTCCTCTCAATCCTCCGTCTTCCGCTCCCTCCTTTGCACCGCCTTGTGGGCATGACCATTACCAAAGCCTCAATGGGGATTGGAACTTGCAGGCCAATGCTGGGATGGCTATCCACTACACCAGAGATGGAGCAGTAATAGAGAGGTAAGACTACCTTAACTTACCACTTGCTGCTGTCCTTCCCCTGAGAGACCTTCCTCCTGTGTCCTATCTTTTTATTGCCTTTCTGTTCTGCCTTCTCATTGGCTGTAAACCCAACCACATGACTTCGTCACTGCCTGTCTATATAGACCTCCAGGTCTCTATGGTTGCTATTGAGATTAAAGGCGTGTGTCACCATACTGGCCGTGTCCTTGAACACACAGAGATTTTTGCCTGCCATGTGATCAGATTAAGGGCATGTGCTACCACTACCAGACTTTTGCTTAACGGTTTGCTCTTAGCTCTGATCCCCATGCAACTTTATTAACATACAAATAAAATCACACTTCAGCACAAATGAAATATCACCATAGGAGCAAGGAACTGAAAATTTGCCTCAGCTACAGATCCGGATCCAGGGCCTGGCATAGACTTGGGTAGGCCTGTCATTGTAGGTGCTGTGTAAGCACATGTTTCAGTGATGGCAGCAATGGCTCTGCTGGACCTCCCCTGACTCTCCTGCCCTTCTCTCCTGGGCTTAATGGCTTTGAGGACACCATCATAACAAGAGCCACAGAGGATCCCATCATGGTCTTTGCCATGGCTCCTCCAACCTCATTGCCTCTAAATCCTCCTCTTCTCCTGGACCCTGTGTGAAGTCTGTAATCCCCCTGACCTATCCTGACCCCTGCTTAATCTCCCCTGCCATCATAGTCAGCATCTGATATTTCATGTTAGATCCAAAGTTCTGGAATTGTTTTGCACAGTGTTGTTCTCAAGCAGGTTTCAGCATTGTAAGCCTTACACTCTAAGGGGTTCTACTCAAGCCTTTTCTCAAGCTCAGTCATGTGTATGACTCCCACCCCAGATGCCCTCTCCTCTCCCCTGCCTCAGCACCAAGCACCTGTCATGTGCTAGATGCTGGGAACAAGATAGACTGAGTCTGGGCTGGAGAGATGGCTCAGAGATTAAGAACACTGGCTGTTCTTCCAGAGGACCTGAGTTTAATTCCCATCACCCATATGGTGACTCACAACCATCTGTAATGGGAACTGGTTTCCTCTTCTAGCATGCAGGGATTCATGCAAACAGAACACTGTATACATAATAAATAAATGAATAAAAAAAGATTTAAAAAACATCACCATAGATTGGACCATGGGCCTGAGTGCAGGTATCTGAGATGATCTGCACTTGGCTGTGCTGTGGGGTTGGTCCACCCCTTGGCATTCCTTTAAATACCCTAGGACAGAGACAGTGGAGGCACAATGGACTAGGCTCTAGGACCTCTGAGGCTATCCTTATTTTCTTTCTGTTTTTCCCCTCTGTCCTTCTAACTAATATTTCCTGCTGCTCCTACTCAAGAGTATACTGGGGAAAATGTGGGGGTGAAGGGATGGCCCTCCACAATGGAACAAAACAGAATATATAAAAAAGGAGAGCACATAAATATAGCCATCTTATATTTGACACAATTATCAAAGATATACAGTAGAGAAAAGACAACATCTTCAGTAAGTGGTTATGGTAAAATTGGATGCCCACATGTTAGAAAATGAAGTTAACCATTGTCTATCACCATGCATAAAAACTAATTTCAAATGAACTGAAGACCTATATATGAAATCTGAAAGTTTGACACTGCTTATAGACAACATATACAATATCATTATAATCTAGATATAGGAAAATACTTTTTGAATAGGACTTTTTTAGTTCAAATCATGCTTTTGACTCTTAAATTGTTGATTTGAACATCTATATTTCCCTAAATAGATAAATGCAATCTGCTCAGGCCATATAATGTTACTTGTATATCTAGATTTTAGAGCTAAGCATTTGATACTGGATAATCAATTATTATGCTCTTTCAACATTCATTTTATTATTTGTTGATTTTTGCCTCAAAGAATAAAAAAATATATTTCACTTATGATCATTATTTAAAAAAGGAACAGCGTATGGACAAGCAATGAATATAAAGCAATAGACATGACATCATTGCATTCCTTTCTAAGACTCAGGGACCTTTGCCGAACAGTGGAGGAAAGAGTGAAACAGCTGAAAGATAAGAAGGGCTGGAAAATGTCATCTTCTGGGAATGAGACATTACAATCATGAACTCAAAGCAACTGTGGGAGCCTCCAGTGTATTTGCACAGGATGGGATCAGTCAACAATCTTTTAAGAATGGATGGCAGGCACACATTGCCTGACTACTCACTGTTGGATTATTTGCTAAAGATGGGGTGGGGGAGGAAGAGGAGAAAGAGAAGAGAGACAAAGAACGATGCAAATAGAGACAGAGTCATTTTGGTTAGTGTTATTCCCACTTGTGGGCCCATCAGACTCTAATGAATAATTTTTTTCCAGTGATTGCCTGTGCTTTAACTAGTGTTCATAAAATAAAATTGGAAATCAAGAACCTGATAGGAGGATGATACAGTGATAGTTACTGGAGGGAGATAAAAGAGGATGGGGAGGGAGTTGAGAGAAATCAGAATGTATTGTATTCATGCATGAAATTGTCTAGGAACAAACTTAATTTTAAAAAAAGAAGAAGAAAGAAAACTTTAATCTTAAGTACTGTGCAGTTTTCTGAGGTCTAATAAATGAATGATGCCTCCAATTTTCTACACATCAGTGTTCTTTCCACCACTCTCATACATGTATGAGCTGGTTTCTGAATATATTTCAAGATTAGCTTCCAAGCAAATTAGATGACATGTCACAGAAAATTAAAGGAAAACCACATCTATAATAGTTAGAAATTTCTGAAAGAATGTATTCCTGGATCTAAGTCAATTTCAGAAGATATTTGGGGTTTCCGTAAAGAGATAAAAGTAAACATTCAAGTCAATTTATATTTTAGCAGCACAGGATTCTTTGCAGTCACAGAAGTGATTCTCCTTAAACTGGCATCATTGCTAAAGACTGTCAGTGGGAAAAAATATTTTTTGATTGTATGATTAATAAAACTCTCCCAGTAAAAATAAAACAATAAAGAAAGTAAGAAATGGGTTTTTATCAATAATGTTAAAGATAAATCTTGAGGTAATATATTGTCTTTTAATCTTTATATATTTTTAATCCTACAAGTTTCTAAATACAGCAAAATGATAATTTTTCTACTACCATGTTAAAGACTATGGATCTATGGATTACATTTTATAATTCAAAGGAACTTAAAACTGTTTTTCCCTTTTTGTAATAATAAAATAAATGGCACTTTTACTGTTCATGTAAAAAATACTTACATTTATACAATTATATAGTTTGTTTTCTCTAGTTTTCAAACACAGCTTTCATTATGATTACCAAGGGCTTTTAAATACAGTCTTCCCCAGGGAAGATCCCCCAGATCAATTATGTAACATCAAGTGGTCAGTCTTGAAATCATATACATAAAAGTGACATTATATAGACAGAGTAGGTTTGTTTTTGTTTTTTGTGTGTGTGCTGGAGGTAACAATAATTTAGAAAGAGACAGATCATGAATTTGCTAGAGAGCAAGGGAATATATAGGAAGGATTAAAGAGAAGAAAGAAAGGGGAAATGATATTTTAATTAAAAATAATTCCAATAATCATCATGAAAGGTTTTTAAGTCCGATATCTTTGTTAAATTTCTTGTTTTTCAGTGATGCATGAAACATAATAAACTAATATAAATAAGGAAATAGTTGTGCTCATCAAAATCTTCATAAATAAATACTAGTGTATTTATGTAAATCATATATTAATGAGCATTGATTTGGAATGTTCTATTCAATAGAATTTCTTCATTGGTAGAAGCACTGTGTGTTCTTTTTATTCCACAATGGACATAAACCTTATTTGAATATTGAATACTATACACGTGTAACACTGATTTCATTTTAATCAAATATCTTAAAAACTAATGTTAATCACTATCTAGACTAATCATAACCTAGTGAATAGAATTCATCAGACATGAAAATTAATTATTGGTAAAGAACATAATTTTTAGCAAAATTATTTCCATTATTCCTCATATAAAGTCTATAATCTCTTTTCTCTATGTTATAAATAGGATCATTTGAGAGCTAATAAATTATTTTTATGGGCATTTATATGAACACAGATCTATGCATAATCTTAGGCAATGCCAATGGAAACTGGATATGTGTGTAGAACCAAAATATTCCCAGTTCTAGCTTTTAATTTTAGGGCTTTATTCTGCCTTCTTGAATCAAATGGAACACAGATTATTGAAGAAATTAGAAAAAAAGTTTTTCCAGAGCTGAGGACCAAACCCAGGGCCTTGTGCTTGAGAGGCAATTGCTCTACCACTGAGCTAAATCCCCAAACCCAGAAAAACTTTTTAAAAAGAGAAATGATAAAATTAATTGTTTTTTTTTTCCTTTTTAAAAATTGATTATATTTGTGTTTTAATTTTACACATCAGCCATGGGTTCCCCTGTTCCCCCCTCCTGCCTCCACCTCCACCTTCCCCCCATCCCCTCCCTTCCATTCCCATCTCCTCCAGGGCCAAGACTCCCCTGGGGACTCATTTAAACCTAGTGGATTCAGTACAGGCAGGTCCAGTACCCTCCTTCCAAGCTGAGCAAAGTGTCCCTGTGTAAGCCCAAGGTTCCAAACAGCTAGCTCATGCACTAAGGACAGGTCCAGGTCCCACTGCCTGGGTGCCTCCCAAACAGTTCAAGCTATTCAATTGTCTCACTTATCCAGAGGGCCTGCTCCAGCTGGGGGCTCCACAGCCTTTGGTTCATAATTCATGTGCTTCCATTTGTTTGGCCATTTGTCCCTGTGCTTTTCCAATCTTGAGGCTGGAGAGATGGTTCAGAGATTAAGAGCACTGACTTCTCTTCCAGAGGCCCTAAGTTCAATTCCCAGCAACCACATGATGGCTCACAACCATCTGTAATGAGATCCAGTGCCCCTGGTGCCCTCTTCTGGCCCGCAGTCATACATGCTGTATACATAATAAATAAATAAATCTTTAAAAAAGAAAAGACCAAATTAATTGTTGAACAAGCCAAGTCCAGCAGCCTGATTTTTTTTTATTATTTAAAAAATTTCCATTCATTTTACATACCAATCAAAGACTCCCCCTCTTCCACCAGCCTCCCCCTCCCAATCCACCCTCCACTGATCCTCAAAAAAAGGCAAGGCCTCCTATGGGGAAGCACATCCAGTAGAGGCAAGTCCAAGCGTCTCCCCATGCCTCAAAGGCTGCGGAGGGGTCGCAACATAGGTAGTGGGCTCCAAAAAGCCTGCTCATATACCAGGGATGGATTCTGATCCTACAGCCAGGGGGACCCAAAATGGGATGGTCGAGCTGGAAAAGGAATGAAGTGGGAAGCAATGGAAGAGATACCATGATAGAGGGAGACATCATGGGGAGAGAAAGAAACCAGGTACTAGGGAAGTTCCCAGGAATCCCCATGGATGATCCCAGCTTGGACTACCAGCAATAGTGGAGAGGGTGCCTGAACTAAACTGGTTTACCCCAGGGATATCATTACAGAGCTTTTCTCCAATGATTGATGGAAGCAAATGCAGAGATCCACAGCCAGACACCAGGCAGAGCTCCAGGAGTCCAGTCAAAGAGAGAGGAGAGGGAGTCTATGACCATGTGTACCAGCAGTCTGTTTAAGGAGCTGTATGTCTTGGAGAGGAGAAAACAGGAATGACCTGCTAACTCATGAAAATCAGTATGAGGACAAGCAGTGGGAATAAGTGATGTCAGAAAAAATGAATTGCTTATTTTGATATAATTAGTGACTAGCATTAATTCATTTGATATAATGTAAGTTGACTTTAATAAATCAGTTGACACCAGGTCTCAAATATCTTACTGAGATACTAATTGAAATTGGCTTGGATATCAGCACTGTCATGGGGACTGAAACTGACTAACAGACCATAAACAAAAACTAATGGTAAGTGGCAATCCATGAAGGAGAAGTGAGCAGTGTTTCCATCTTAGAAAAATTAACATCTTTATGATGCAATGAAAAGTGCAGCTTTAACAGTGTGAAGTATAATTGAGGTTTACCAAAGAAATAAACAAAACCAAATTACTTCAAATAATCTTTACATCATTTAATGATTGCTCAATTTGTTTATGGATGTTTAAGAAAAAAATGTTGTAATTATATTATAATCTCAAAAAATATATTTAAAGTTGCTACTAATGAAAGATTGCACATATGGGTTTATTTTTTCTGTAGCAGTGAACCTTCCAGCAAAGGTTAGGCTTGTGTATTTTTGGTTTAAAGATATTTCCCTTAAGTGGCTTTTCTTTTGTAAGTGAAAGTGTCAACACCTTTGAATGAAGGGGTTATTTAAACAGTGAAATTTCTGAACCTGAGATTGTTTTCCTTAAATTTACGTTTACATTTGAATTACAATTCTGCTGTCATATCTTCTGACTACATAACATGAGGTTAATATTTATTGTCTACTTTGATAGTCATGCCAAAATCACTTAAAAAGGCAATTGAGATACAACCTCTGCATTCTTGATGCTATAGACACCTTGGAAAACTATTTCTTTAATAAATCTACAACTTAAGTTATTTGATATACAATTTTAATTAGTTCCTATTATTTTCCTTATGCTGTTCTGAAAGATCCTCAACATATTTATACAGAAAAATATCAAGAAACATATTGATCTTTTCCATCTATAAAATATTTTAATATATAGCAAAATAGTAGGTAATTATAAGACAATGCTCAACAAACATATGTACTATATCACAAGGAACAATCAATATGGTATGGACTCAAACTAAGTATCCAAGGTCCAAATAAAATTATATCTCCTTACTTTATTTATTTTTGATTTAGAGACTTTGATGTTGTCTGAAAACATGCACACATATTCCAAAGGATAGAACTAATGACTTAAACATATAAATCCCTCCTTTCTGTATATGTGTATGTGTGTGTTTGTGGGGGTGTTATGTATTTATTGCAAAACAGTTGCAATAGGGAATGTTATATTAAGTGATGTAAGACAGTCACAAATAGACAAATACTGAACATTTAACCTCAAATATAGAAATTTATAAAAATATTTGGCTGGATGGAGAATAGTGATTTCTAGTTTTGGAGAAAGAACTTGAAGATAGGCTGGTTTTCAGAAGAGAAATTTGAGATACCATAGCGAACTACATTAATATGTCTAATAAACATATGATAGTCAAAATTATGACAACCAAGTCAAAATTATGACAACCAAATCACATATTTAATAATAAACAATTCTTTAATATTGAGAATAGTCCAAGCTTTTCTAAGTAATATGCCTGATTACTTTCATAAAATCATCATCTGTATTTTTGCAATCAGATATAGAATCTGTTAAGATGCCATGTATGTGAAATACACCATGGTTCCATTACTCCATCTTGACAAAAGTATGTCTTACTTTATATTTAAGGGAAATTAGTATTTTGTTAGAATTTTGTCAGATAGAATTAATATTTTGTTAAATATGAATTTAAGACATCAACTGTTTATTTATAATAAGAAATACAGATTATGCTCATATTCAGAAAGCTGGAGTTTATTCTTGCAGAGCCACAGGTAAACACTCATAACATCAACTGAGCACACACATCTATATACCACACACCCGTATGCACTAAGACACATACTTTCAAATTTGAAAAATATAGGATTACATCTCAAAAGTTATAGTAAATGTCCCCATCTTAAAGGTTACTTCACAGATCCAGATTAAATAGGTTTTTGTCAATGGATGTAGTCTGGATATTATCTATTCTCAATTGTCCTTCATGTTGAAACCTTAATTTCCAGACCATGTAATAGAATTTGAAGGTGATATAACAGTTATGACCATATATTAGCAGATAGTTGGAATATGGAAGCATGCTCTCTTTCTCCTTCCCCTCCAAAACTCTTCAGACACACACATCCTCCTTTCCCAACAATCAAATCCAACTTATTCTGCCTGTATTTTCTACTCAAGAAGCATGTAATAGAAATATTCTGAATTCTTTGTTTAATGAAAGAAACAACAGGCTCTGCTGCTATGCAAGAAATGATCTCTAAAACTCAGTATATCAATAAGTGAGATCCAGGTATCACAAATATAATTCTCATGTAACCTAAAACCAATCAGGTGTGCTTTAGAAAATTATTATGATTTGGTCCCATTCTTCGCTTTTTTTTTTCACTCTCTCTAATTTAACTTTTCATTGATTCTTTGTGGGTTTCACATCATTCATCTAGATCCAATTCATCTCTCTATCCCTCAATATCTGGCCTCAGCCCTTGTAATCCCCCATCCAAAAGTAAAATAAGATAACATAAAATAAAAGTAAAAGAAAAAAAATCTCATGATGGCAGGTGTAGTGTGACACAATGAGACACCCACCCCTTTAGTCCATACATTTTTGCTTGCAAGCGTTCATCACAATGAAGCACGGGTCTGATTCAAGGCTGCTGGTTTTTGTTACTCTATGGACACTGGTCCCTCACTTGAACTCTTTTTGGATATCCTGTTTCTGTCCTGTGTCATGGAGATCCTGCAGCTGTGGGCCTGCAGAACCAGCCCCTTCATATACTCCTGCAGATCATAGATGGGATGGAGGTTGGGATGGGCCAACTCATAGCCCTGGTTTTGGGCCTGGATGGTTGCTGCATTAGTCAGCCTACCAGCTTGCTCTCATTCACACTAGCATCTTAACAGAATATCTGAAAGATCAAGGGAAAATAAAGAAGCAAACACATCCAAGATAATAGATGGCAGGATATTATCAAACTAAAGGCTGAAATCAATCAATAAAATAGCAACTAAGAGAGTGATACAATGAATCAAAGACACAAAGAGTTGGTTCTTTAAAAAATCAATAAGACAGACGAACTAACCAAAAGACAGAGAGAATAGGCAAATTAATAAAATCAGAAGCAAAACGGGGGACAAAACAAAAGACACCTAGGAAGTTCCAAATATCATTAAGTTATATTTCAAAAACCTGTACTTGGGTTGGGGTTTTAGCTTAATGGTAGAGTGCTCACCTAGCAAGCACAAGGTCCTGGGTTCTATCCTCAGCGGAAAGAAAAGAAAAAAACCTGTACTCCACAAAGTTGGAAAATCTAAAAACAATGGCCAATTTTCTTTATAGATACCACTTACCAAAGTTAACTCAAGATCAGACAAACAACTTATATCGACCTATAACCCTTAAAGAAATAGAAACAGTCATTAAAATCTCCCCCTCCCCGCACCAAAAAACCCAGGGCCATATGGTTGAAGCACAGAAAATTCTACCAGTCATTCAAAAAAGATCTAGAGTCAATACTCTTCAATTCATTCCACAAAATAGAAACAGAAGGAACATTGACAAATTCACTTTATGAGGCCACAGTCACTCTGATACAAAACTGTACAAAGATTAAACAAAGAATTAAAGATTAGTTTTCCTCATGAACTTCCATGCAAAAATACTCAACAAAATACTTGCAAACTGAATACCAGAACTCATCATAAAGATCAATCACAATGATCAAAGTAAGTTTTATCCTAGAGATGCAGGGATGGCTTAAAATATGAAAATATGTCATTATCCACCACATAAACAAACTGAAAGAAAAAAAAAAGATGATTTCATTAAACTGAAAAAGACTTTGAAAATCCAACACACCTCTATGATAAAAATCTTGGAGAGAGTAGGGATACAAGGACTTACCTAAACATTATAAAGGCAATTCATTGCAAGCCTGTAGCCAATATCAAATTAAGTGAGGAGAGACTCAAAGCAATTTCACCAAAATTAGGAATAAGACAGGCAGTCCACTTTTCCAGTACCTATTCAATGTAGTATTTGAATTTCCAGAGCAACAAGACAGCTAAAGAAGATCAAGGGGAAACAAACTGCCAAGAAGTTAAGGATATGGTAGTAAACATAAGCAACACCAAAAATTCCACCAGGGAACTCCTACTGCTAATAAAAAACCTTCAGTGGAGGGGCTGGGTAAAAGATTAACTCAAAGAAATCAGTAGCCTTCCTATACACAAACAACAAAGGAGATGAAAAAGATCTCAAAGAGACAATATCCCCACAACAGCCACAAGTAATATCAGATATCCTGGAATAAATCTAACCAAGCATATGAAAGACCTGCACCATAAAAATTCCAAGTCTGAAGAAGGAAATTAAAGGAGATATCAGAAGATGGCACTATCACCCATGCTCATGGATTGGTAAAACTAAATAGTAAAAATCACCATCCTACCTAAAGAAATCTACAGATTCAATGTAATCCCTACTAAAGTTTTAACACATTTCTTTACAGACCTTGAAGGAACAATACTCAGCTTCATGTGGAAAAATGAAAAAACCCAGGGTAGATTTAAAAAAAAAAAATCCTGAACAGTATAAGAACTTCTGTAGGCATCATTGCCCCTGATTTCAAGCTGTACTACACAGCTGCAGTAATAAGAATAGTTATAGGCATAAAATCAGAAAAGTTGATCAATAGAATCAAATCAAAGATCCAGATATAAATTCATACACCAATGGACAACTGATTCTTGATAAAGAACTCAGAAATATACAATGGAATAAAGAAAGCATCTTCAACAAATGGTGCATTTCTAACTGTACGTTGGCATGTTAAAGAATACAAATAGGTCCATATCCACTTGGGCTAGAGTTTTGGACATTGTGAAAGAATCATATACACTTAAATTGAACATTATAGAAGAGAAAATTGGAAATATCTTTTGAAAACATTGAGACAGACGACAACTTCCAGAAAAGAACACTAATAGTTTAGACACTATGATTGACAATAAATGGGACTTTCTGAAACCGAAACCTTCTACAATGCAAAGGACATCTTCAATAGGACATAATGGGAGCCCTCAGAATGGCAAAAGGTTTTCACCAACCCCTCATCTAACAGAGGGCTAAAATACTCAAGAAACATCAGTAAAACAAATAATCCACTTAAAAAATGGGATAGATCTAAACAAAGTATTCACAACAGAGGAAACCAACATGGCTGATAAATACTTAAAGACTAAAGATGTTCAACATCCTTAGCCATCAGGGAAATGTAAATCAAAACAACTCTGAGATTCCACCTTACATCTGTTAAAATGGCTAAGATGAAAAACATAAGTGACAGCTCATGCTGGAGAGGATGTAGAGCAAGGGGAATACCCCTCCATTGTTAGTGGTAATGGAAACTTGTACAGTCACTTTGGAAATTAATATGATGGTTTCTCAAAAAAACTGAAACTCAATCTACCTTAAGACCCATCTACCCAAAAGATGCCCCTTCCTACTACAAGGACACTTGCTTAACTATCTTCATATCAGCTATATTCATAATAGAAACTGGAAAAAAACCTGGGTGTCCTGGATAAAAAATTGTGGTACATTTGCACAATGGAGTATTGCTCAGCTGTTTAAAGCAAGACATGAAGTTTTCAAGTAAAGGATGGAACTTGAAAAAATTACCCTGAGTGAAGTAACCTGGACCCAAAAAGACAAACATGGTGAGCATTAACGTATAAGTGGATATTAGCTATAAAATAAAACATAGTTATGCTATGGTCCTCAGAGAGGCTAACTAACAAGGAAGGCCTAAGCAGGGACAAAAGGACTTCCCTGGGAAGGGGAATTAGAACAGGTTTCACTTGGAGCAGGTGAGGTTGCAAACAGGAGGGAGAAAATTGTGGTGGGGGAATAATGGGAGAAATGACTTGGAATTGGGTGGCATTTCTGGGACAAAGTAGAACCTCCATAAAACCTATGAGAGTAACCCTAGCAAAGACTCCTAGTAATGGGGGACATGGAGTCTGAACTTGCAATCTTCTGTTACTAGGCATGGCTTTAAGTGGAGGGATTAGGACACAAACCCAGCCACAAAACCTTCCACCTACAATTTGTTCTGCCTGCAGAATGTTCAGGGACCAGAGCCTAGCAGAACTGTCATCAAAGAGACCAGAGAAACTTGAAGTTATCCAGCAACTGATGGGAGCAGACGCAGAGTCTCACAGCCAAACATTAGGTGGTGCCTGGGGAGTCCTGAGAAGTAGGGGTGAGAAAGGATTGGAGGAAACAGAGGGGTCAAGGACAAGCAATATGAGAACACAGCTCACAGAATCAATTGACTTGGACCCATAGGCACTCACAGAGATCAGGGAGCCTGTAGGGGTCTGACCTAGGTCCTCTACGTGTATTATAGCCGAGAAGTTTAGGCTTCTTGTGAGATTCCCAACAGTTGGGAGTTGGGGCTGTCTTTGACTCTTTTGCCTGCTTTTGGGACCCTTTTCTTGCTACTTGGTTGTTTCTTTCATCCAGCCTTGATTTGAGGGTATGTGTCTGGTCTTATTGTAGCATATGCTTGGTTGATGTCATTGGGAGGTCTGTTTTTTTCTGAGGAGAGACACAGGCAGAGCATTTGTGAAAGAAGTGGAAGAGACTCGGGGGACGGGAAGCTGCAGCTCAGATATAATGCGTGAGAAAAAAAAAAAAAGAGCAAGCAGGAGTTAAAGGATCTGAACTACAGTTAAAATTCTCAAGTCTATGAAGATAAGGTGCAATCCACGATAATACAACTAACTTTTCAGAGGACCTTATGAACAAACTTTTTCTGTTTACCTGTTTCAGATTTACATGTTTGTGGTGTGTGAGTATATCTGCATGCATATACGTGTGTGCAGAAATGCATATATGAGTGTCCCTAAATTTGTAGACTGAGGTTGATGTCTGGAATCTTCAAATGCTGTTCCACCTGAATTTTTCTGGCAGAGTCTCTCTTATTTACTGTTAAAAATACTTGTTTCAAAAATGATGTATCTCTCTTTAAAATGATTGTCTATAAGTTGTCAGAAATTCTTGTTTTTATTTTTATTTTATATTATTACCTAAGATTTTTAGTTAAAAAATGGTTTCTAGTTGGGTGGTAGTGGTGCACCCCCTTAATCCCAGAACGCAGGAGGAAGAGGTAGATGTATCTCTGTGAGTTCCAGTCCAAGCTGATCTACAGAGCTAGTTCCAGGACAACCAGAGCTACACAGAGAAACCCTGTCTTGAAAAACAAACAAACAAACAAACAAACAAACAAGAGCTCTACAGATGGTTTAGTTGCCTTGAGAAAATGGTAACAGATGCCTTGCATGTTAAAAGGACTGATATAAGCCTCATGTAATTGGAGGTACATTTGAAATCAAAATGTAACTAAGTAAATATTTATAAACTTTTAAGCCAATAATCAAACCATTTGTGACAAAATACATTTCGAAATATGTATTATCATTTTTTATCCTGACAATATAAGATGACTGCAAAACAATGTGAGTAAAACTATAAATATGTATAACTGATGCACTGATTGGTTTGGAGTGTGTTTGTTTTCTACTGATGAGGACTCTTCAAGAGCAACTGGATTGTACTTTTCTATATATGTTCCTGGCTGAATTAATTTTTAATGAGACATGACACACATCATGTTCCCTAGTGGATAATGTGAGTCATTCAAAAATTAGTTGATTTGAAAATTATGTTAAATAAATAGAACTTCACAAACATTTATGAGACATAATATACTCTACATCATGAAGCAATTGCTTTGGAAAATTCCAAATCTTTTCTATGAAGTATTACTCTTATAGAAGAGTATTTAATTAACTATTATTCTAGAGTTATAATTTATGAAAGACTGCAAAAACATTCATTCTCTTACTTCATTCTTAGGAAAGATCCCAATTGAAAGGATTCATATTAAAAGAAAACACATCATCAGAAAATGTGTATAAAAAATCAAGATATTGTACCAATTTTATTATTTTCAGAATTAGGAAATTGTTATAGGTTGCCATTATAATATAGTTCTCTTCTTGATTCATACTATGTATAACACACAAATTGATAACATTGGAGGAAGACTGAAAAACAGCGTTTTTGCATTGTAAAGACTATTAAGTTATTAGAATATTTTAGTTGTCTTGAGCTTTCTACATCTAGAGATTAAAATATTTCCAAGATAGAGGATCATCACTGTTGCTCCCCCATGTGTAGTAGCTGTGTGATTTACTCATGTGAAGGACACTCTATGAGGATCAGAATGATCTTACAATCTAAGCAGTCTTACATAAGCTCTACCCAACACTGTGATGAACTGTGACCATTTTATAGAATAAAGTACACTTTTAGCTCTACCCTTCTGAGAGAGTCACATTTGGAAACTAACAGAAAATATCTTTCTTTTTATCCTTCACTATATAAGCAAATATTTCCACAGGGAAAACAAGCTTATGTTTTACCATCTTGAAATGTTTCCATACACTTCATCATATTAACACACTTCTGTATTTAAATATTTTTTCACAATTTAGTTATAAGTGAATACATAACATTATATACCTTACTTCAAATGCTAAGTTTCAGTATGCATATTATACAACATTAGCACAGGAACATGGAACATGTCTTCTGATAACTCCACATGTAAGTTACAGTACACATTCAAACTTTGGATGACACCACCTAAGAAAATGTGTATCAAATCTTCACCTTGTTGTCTTTCTAGTCATAACTAGAAAGTTAGTCATGACTATGTCTGGATGTGATGGCTCATGCTGTGCTTGTCCATGCCCCATCATGTAGAAGTTGAGTGAGCAGGATGGGCACAACCTAATCCATAACTGCATTCTAACTGAATGTACTGGGCTTCTCTGTCTGCCCCCCGTTGGAGAACTTACTCTGATGGAAAAGAGGATGGGGGTAAAAAAGAATAGCTCTTTGTCAAAGAAATATATTTCTTAAAATAAAGTGTTTTATTGATCATAGGAACATATGTGGAAGCAGTTATGAGAATTTATGTTGAATATGTATTTGTGAATGCTTCCTTATGCCAGTTCAAATATATGTGAGTTATATTGCTACTATATTTGTTATCATTTTGTGAGAATAATGAGACATAGCAGTTGTTCAAGGCATCATCACTAGATGTACTGTAAACAGAAGTCACATACCATAAACACATCTTCCTAGATGAGTGAAATGGTCATCCATGGGAAACAATCAGTTATTATGGGGCATTTGTAATTAATTTGCAAGTATTTCCATTCATGAAACGTTACTTTTGTTTATTAAATAGTTTATTGCATGTAATGTAGTAAATATTTTAATCGAATAATTACTTAGTTGCTCATATGTTTACTTCTAATACATTATATATAACTTTAGGGAATTTCAGATTTATGTAAAACACAACTTACAGATAGTATATTTATATAATTTATCTTATATGGAATAAGATCTTTATTTATGTCTTTATTCTTATTCATAAGTTAAAATAATTACTGTTGTATTACTTCAAAGCATTTTGTAAGTATGTTTACAAACTCTCCAAGTTATGTTATGAATACCGTTTTTGGAAAATATATACCAATAGTCAGGTAAGTTTGATCATGTAGCATTCTAGAGATTTGAGTGGGAGGATCATGTGTTTGAGGCCACCTTAGGCTACATAAGGAGAACTTGACTCAAATATATCAGCACAAATACAGAAAATAATGAAATATCTTTGGGTTATGTTTTGTTACTTATTAACTTTCTTGTTTATCAAAGGACAGTCATTGACTAGTAAATATAGATAGATAAAAGATAAATAATAGATAATTCTTTATATTTATTGAGTAGGACACCAACATCAAATTTGTTGTTTTAAAATGACATATAATAACACGTAGAGAGATCAAATATATGGAAGGAATACAAGCAAATAAATTATAAAGTAGGATATCATATTGTGTTTGGCCAAATGTTAAAGGATACACCAAAATAATGCTTTGAATAATATATGCTTTCAGTGAGATAGAAAGATTCAAAATTAATATTAACATCTAGCATGTTTCTAAAGGAATAAAATTTCACAAAATTAAAGGAGAGTTTAAAAATTCAAGAACTATACTTGTTTAAATTGAAATCCATTGTTTTTCACTCAGTAAAATTTAACTGTATTAGTACTTTAGAATATCTATATATTGGGATTTTTTGACATATTAAGAAATTAGCACATTGCTGATGAACAATTTGATAACAACATATTTTTCATAATTTTATGTAAGTTATCTACTTGAAAACTTTTATGGTTTATATTTTCCACCCGATAACACATATCTTTTGGCAATTATGACAATAATGTATGCTTCATTTTTATTTTATTATATAATTTAAAGAAAATGATACCTTTGAGAATTTTTTTAATTTGAATTGGAACTGTAGTTTATTTATACTTGTTTCAAATTTTTCCATAATATAATTTATGTACTAAATGTATCAATTTATTTACATGCAAATATTGTGTGACCATTGTCTTTAAAAGTGTGTGAATTACAGAAATGATACTAAAACTGAACTGTGTTGATAGTGGTTTTCACTTCTATTTAAATGTGCATTTTATTTTCAGAGTGATTTAATTTTCTGGTTATGATAGCATTATTTCTTTGAAGCCAATCTATCATTTTTGATCTGTTGCTCATTATTTTAAAATTGTGTTTGTATTGCTTTGACACATAACGCAGAAGTCTTATAAAAATGAAAACATATTCACAGTGTCTGTGTTCTAATATCATATTGTCATGTTCCATCTTTCATGGGAGAGTTGAAATAATGACTTAAGCTATAGCAGAGTCATAGATGAAAACATTTAAAGTTGGTTTGCTTTTTATTTTTATACTAGTATTACGTTTCTGAGTTCTTAAATCATGTCATTCAGATTCTCAAAAATGAATGTCTCATACATGTGGGATTTATAGATTTTGATTCACAAGATAAATATTTGTGTTATTGGAAGAAGTATTGTTTATTACAAAGTGCATGCCCATCACTAGGGGCCTAATTATCTACTTGTATATAAAAACAAAGTTACAGAGTCAATATGACTACCTTATTGGTAAGTGAAGTCTGAATATTTGAAATCTGGTACATCATCAAATAATTATATTTTTCTTTGTATACGAAATCTGTAGCTCTGGCTTTGGTAGACTTGAGAAGATTTTCATTATTGAATTTGATATGTTCTTTTTCACCAATGAGTAGCCCTTTTGAACATGTATTTGATGTTTAAAAGTTCATATAAAATTATGGTGGAATATCACATGGCTTTTCCGTTTGATGGTTTGATAGCTTTTGTAAAATGTGTGTGTTGTTTAATTAAACACTGAACAGAAAAGGTATCTATCACCACTGAATATTCACAAAATGCCAGAGCCTACCTCTCTTGTCTTCCTTAGAGAAACCTATAGCACAGAGGTGGGAAATATCATTCAGAACATGACAGTATGCATTATAGATACATGCAGTTGTATGAAAAGTGCAGACTGTACTTGCACCAGTAATTTTCAGAATAATAGACATAGGCTAAACATTAAAGAAGTCCATGAGTTCAAGAAAGGAAGAAACGGAGAAGGGACTATCTCTTTTTCTGTGCCTTTTAAAGGTATTAAGAAACCAGAAACTTTAGTTAAGAAAAAGGACAAAAATAGATGAATTTCTGAATTAAATTTTTCTATCATTTACCTGCTTATTTCTTTCACAATAAAACATATTAATGAATTTTAATTGTTTCATAAGTTCTTACTAGGTATCATTTTCAAGCACCTATTAGAGAATGTTCAATTATGGCTTTCTTTCTTAGATCACTAAAGGGTCAAGTGACAAAATAAAAAAATAAATAAATAAAATGAAGACTAATTTATGTATTATACAAATATTTTTCTTGAAAACTCTTAGAGTAATTTAAAATTATTTTATTTCTTTTTTACAGCACTAATATACTGCAATATTCCATTTTAATTTTTATTTCATTTTACTTATAAGTGTATGTGCAAGTGTCTTTATGCCATGGTAGATGTTGAGGGGTCTGGTTTTCTCCTTCTAATATGTGTGTCATCATCAGACTTGGCAGCAAGTCATGATCTACCCACTCCTCCTTTTTTAACTTCATTCCTACATTGTGAATATACAAAGAATATATGTTAGATGAATATATTAGACAAGGATGATGATAGATAGGTAGGTAGATAGATAGATAGGTTATAGATGATAAATTATATATATATATATATATATATAAATGATCTATAGATATAGATAGATAACATATGATAGGTGATTGATAAATACATAACAGATTAGATTGATTGATAGGTAGTTACAGATAGAGAAATAGAGAGATGGAGAGATAAAGATGAATGCATTTTCACATATGTTTTTTAGTGCACATTGTGTTTCTTTATATTTATGATTATGAGTGTGCATATGTGTGTGTGGTGGTTTGTGTTTATACACCTGTATGTGGTATGCCAAAGAGTTCAGAAACGGCACTGGATAATTTGGAGAGGAATGAGTCATGGGAACCAAACTATAGTCCTCTTACAGAGCAGCAATTGCTCTGAATCTATGGTGTCATTGTACTTGTGAATGTTTCATTATATGTAAAAAAAATAAGAAAGTAGACTTTTTTTGGTGTTTTTGAGACAGGAATTCTCTGTATGGTTTAGGTGCCTGTCCTGGATCTTGCTCTGTAGACCAGGCTGGCCTCGAACTCACAGAGATCCACCTGGCTCTGCCTCCTTTGTGCTTGGATTAAAGGCATGTGCCACCACCAACCAACCAAAAGCAGACCTTTTAAAACATAATAAAAGAAAAAACAAGTCTGGTTAATTTTTCCATTTAATTAAAAACGTATATGGCTATAAGATTCACAACACATAAATTAATTTTTAAAGCCTGAAATTTAATACTCTGTATGTTAACAGAGTTGCATGAATGTAAGCACCTTCAGCTTTATAAAATTCCATCATAGAGCTATACTTCACTTCTAAACACTCTACTCATATTGAAATCATAGTATATTTTGTCTCCATTTGTGATAATGAATATTTCATATAAATAAAATGGCACAAAATGTTTTCTTTCATGATGGTAGCACCTCCTTTTCTAAAGTTCATCCATATTGTGGTATGTATTAGCAAAATTCATTTTTGTTAAAGTGCCATTTGGGGCATGTCTTTTATTTATTAAACCATCAGTTTGCAGTCATTTGGTTCCTCTAATTTTTGGATATGTCTAATTCTACTGTAAACATGGTTATACAAGTTTTAGTGTAGACATATGTTTTTATTACTCTTGGATGTATACAGAGGAACAAAATTGCTGGATCATATGTCAGCTTTATGTTTTTGAAGAACTGCCAAACCTTTAAAATGTTTCCACCATCTTCCATTCCCACATGCAATCTATAAGAGTTTAAATTTCTCCCCATCGTTGCCAAGCCTGAACACCATCTGTCTTCTTCTTTTATTTTTATGTCCATATCATTGTGTGGAATGGTATCTCATTATGATTTTGAGCTGTGTGTTCTCAATAAATAGTTCATCAAATATCTTTTAGGTGCCCTATTAAAATTGTCATATTTCTTTTAGGGGTTTTCTTTTCAGAAATGTTTCATCTTTTTCTTTTATTTTTGTTGAAGGCTTTGTTTTTCGGTTATCTTTCTCTTCTGATTGACCTCCTTTGTCAGAAATATGATATAAAATAATCATTCTGTGGTTTGTTTTTAAATTTCTTTCATTATATTTTTCATTAATTTATTTTTTATTTTAATAAGGTTTGGTTTATACCTTTACCTTTACTTTGCTAGCTATTGCTTTTATTAGCTAAGAACATTTTGCTTAGAAGTAAGTCAGAAAGATGTCTACTGCTTTATTTGAGAATTTTATAATTCGCTCTCATATATGGTATGGTATCTCATTATGATTTATTTTGTTAGTTTTTGCATATAGTGACAGGAAAAATTCCAATTTTATAGTTTGTAAATGAAATTCAGTTTTTCTCAGGAACATTAAGAGAAAGGACTGTTCTGAATTTTTTATTAGTCTAGGCATTTTTTAAAATTAATTGGTCATAGTGACTTTTTCCCCATAGACAGCTCTTTTCCCAGCTAAAGGTACAATACAGCCACCTAAAATTATTACTTATGTGAGTAGGGATTTAAGATTGTCATGATTTTAATAATAATGAATTACAAACCCCAGGTACAGGAATCTGTTTGTTATCAAAAGGACATGGGATTTTGTTTAAGTGCTGTCACAGTCTGTGGGGACAATCATCTTTTCTCCTATTTGTATGGAGACATCCAATTCTGTAGTTAGAATACACCACTGGATTTTGAATGCTAAATAATAGTATTCTATTCTGTCAAAATTCTGTGATTAATTGATTATACAAGATCCTTACATATTCCGTTACCACAAGAGTCATTCAAGAATATTGGTTTTTCAGATAAGTGACTGCACAGTCCACTTCTTTCCTGGTGGTTTATACAGTAAGCCTTTCCAGTTTAACTTTTGGTCCTTGTAGTCACCCACTGCAACCTCAAAATATAATTAATCGAAAAACTTAGAAACAAATATTTGTTAATTAAAATTTCATGCCACTCTGAACAGTATGCAAACACCAATCATTCCATCCCACTCTGTTCTGCTCAGGACCCAGCTCTCAAGCACATCCATGCTGTGTGTACCACCTGAATCTCGTGAGACAGGTTTTCTTCCTCATAATAACCCTTTGAAAATTATTTTCTCCTCCTTCTATTTTAAAGAAGCGAGAATGAATTAAATCCTGTTCGGTGTGGGGACTTCCCTTCACAGTGTTTTGTTTTCCCAAGTTAAATTCCTTTAGAGAATATTAATTTATTCTTCATTTGTAAGTGTTCATCAATTTTAGGTGGCTTTTAGGTAAGCTGCTCACAGGCAAAATCCCTGAGATTAAATAAGGCAAAGATCTTGTGGAAAACCAAATACTACCAGTCTATTAAAGTAATGTAGCAATAAAATGAGTTCTAATGGTGTTCTGCTTTTCTCATAGATTAGTTTCTTGTTCAGCCATCAACAGAGGAGTGTATTCCTGCAGCAGAAGGGAGCAAAGGGCCAGAGACGCAGAGCCACATAATGTGCAGAGAGTGAGAGACCTTGAAATACTCAGTCCCAAATAGGATTTTTCCAACAAATCCCTCCCTGGAGGTCTGAAGGATCTCTTTGGAAAAGGACTAGAAGGTATAGAGGACAACAAAAAATCAAGGCCTTCTAGACAAAACAGGATTGGTACACATGTGGACACACAGAGACAAGTGGTAAGCATGGTCAGGGCCTACATGGATCTGCACCATATGAAGTCCTAGAGCTGGAAGGAGAAATAACAGCCCTGTTTCTTTGTTTATCTTTTCCACTGGTTTTATTTCCATGAAATAAATGTTACCTATTTATTAATGCAAATTTTTAATACCTCAGTGACATTTTTCTAGATTTGGGGGGGGGGCATTTTCTTAATGGCTTACAATATGGATAAGATGTAACCCACTTCTGGTATGTGCTTTGACCTCTGGTTGATTTTAACTAGAAACTGTAAGAAGAACAAACCCTTTCTCCTCTAAGTTGCTTTTATGCCAAGCTCTGTGCATCACACCAAGAGAAATAAAACTGGAACAACTAGGTTAGTTGCAGAAAGCAGAAGCTAGATTGAATACGGAATATGTTGTTCTGGGAGCCTCTGACATACAGATGAAAGCAGGTTAGGGGAAGACCTCACATTTTAAGCCACTGTGTTCTCTTTGTATTTTTGTTGTTTGTTTGCTTGACTTATTTTATGTATTTTTACTTTAGTTTTCCAAATAGGGCATCAAATAGCAGGCTGGTCTTGAACTCATTACATAGACAATAATGAACTTAAACTCTTGATCTGCTTATGGAAATGCAAGTGTTGTATGTATATTTGACAACATTCAACCTATTTTTTGTTGAGTGTAGAAGCATCCTTACCCATTCCAGTATTTATGTACTTTCTGTGGTTTTAACACGTTAAAAGTAGGGAGTGAGGGGGAATGATTCTCAGTTCAAGTGGCACTGACTTTTATTATTTTTAGCTATATTTAGTTGATGATTTTCAGTTATAATTTCTCTTTTCACTGTATTTATTCAGCTCTGTTTCATAGAAGAATTTTTAAATGCTTTAAATAATTTAACTTTAGAATAATATTCTTATTTTTACTTATTTTATTTTTCCTTAAAAATAGATTTATTCTCATATAATGTACTCAGTTTCCCCTCCAACTACTTCTCCATGCCCCCCATCCCAGCTCCACTACTATCTGAATCTTTTAGCCTCTCATTAGAAAACAAACAGGCTTCTAAGGGACAATAATAAAATTAAATATAAGATAAAATGAAAATTAACACATCAGAATTTGTCAAAAGAAACAAATAGAAGAAAAAGAATCCAAAAGAAGGCACAAGAAACAAGAGGACCTCTTGTTTGCACACTCAGCAATTCCATGAAAGTGCTCAACTGGAAGCTATAATACATATGCAGAGGACCTAGTACACACCTGGTCTGCAGGATGCCTCAGTCTCTCTGAGTTCATATGTTCTTTGATCATGTTGATTTACAAGGTCTTGTTTTCTTGGTGTTCTCCATTCTCTCTGGCTCTTACACTCTTTCTATGCCCTCAGTCCATGGTTCCCTGAGATATGACAGGAGGGATTTGATCCCATTTACAGCTAAATGTTCCAAGACCTCTCACTTTTACATATTTTATAGCTGCATGTCTCTGTATTTTTCCCTGTTTGCTACAGATGGAGACTTCTTTGAAGATGGGTGTACAAGGCACTGATCTATGAATATATCAAAATATCATTAGGGGACATTTTATTGCTACTTAAAAATGTTTTTTAAACAGTCATATTTGTTTTTACCCTAGATTCCTGTTCTAAAGCATGTTTATTTAGCTGTGGAATGTATCTTGGGTACTACCTACAACTACCATATGAAAGTGTCACACAACCGTCGTGAAAGTGATGCTTACTGTCTTAACTAAGGTTTTTATTGCTATGAAGAAACACCATGACCACGGCAACTCTTATAAAGAAAACATTTAATTGGGGTGCCTCATTTACAATTTCAGAGGTTCAATCCTTTATCATCATGACAGGGAGCATGGTGGCATGCACACACATGGTGCCGGAGTAGCAAGGAGTCCTCATCTTGAAAGCAAGAGGAAGTCAACTGAAAGTCACACTGAGAGAAGCTTCAGTAAAGCATTCTCAAAGCCTGCCCCCACTAGTTACATACTTCCTCCAACAAGGCCATACCTCCTAATAGAGCCAATTCCTTTGCAGGCCATTTTCTTTCAAACCACCACACCTACATACGATATTTAATGAGTAGTGTGGATAAATTGAAGACGTGTAAGGAACTTGCTATATAACTATGTTGAGAAATAACAGTTAATATCAAAGGAGTCATCAAGGCCAAATGTGAAAATTGGTACTAAGTCTGATATGTTTTGAGCCAGCAAGGCTCTTGGAGAAATGGAAAATAGCACAAAAAGAAATAGATATTTTGTTTTTTGATAAGGTTAAAACACCCACACACACACACATATATATATATATAAAAATTTAAATTTATGTGTATATACATGGATGTATGTAGTGGATAGCCATCCCAGCATTGTCCTGGAAGTTCCAACCCCTATTGAGGCTTCTGTAATGGTCATGCCCACAAGGCAGGGCAGAGAAGGAAACGAAGATAGAGGATCAACAGGAGGTCGCGCATGCTTGGTTCCAGGACCCTGGATGCTGGAGGTAGACCGAGCAGAGTTCTCCAGAGAACACCGCCAGACTGCACTATACCTTTGCCAGACCCTGCAACCTACCCCATTCATTGTAAGTTACCCCACAAAATAAAGCTCCCTTTTAACTACTTGGAGTGGCCTAAATAATTTCACCAATATCTGGCGCTCACGTGGGGCAAATCCCAAAGGCCTAGGCGGCTCCCTCCCTCAGCCTCATCCCCGGCTGGTGGGTACCTAAACCGGCCTGCAAAGTTAGCTTAGCCCCTAGACCAGCGAAAATCCACTGTAATTAAGGCCTTCCCACTCCTCTGAGTGCCGGTTCCCGCCATCTTGGCTCCTGCCTTCAGCTGCCGCCAGCCAAGGTCGCCAGCAAGCCCTGCTTTGGAGCTATACCAATGCCTCCTGCTGGCTGAAAAGTGCTACTGCACCCCCCCAAAACCACGGAAAGGTAAGCTTATTTTAGTAAAAGTACTTGATAATTTTACATGTTAAAACTAACTTACAAATTTTGAGTAATTCTTGTAAAATTGCTTTTATTGATAATAAATATGAGTATTTAATGGATAGTACACTAACTCTCCAGAGTGAAGTTGTAGCTACTCAGACACTATGTAAGGAAGAAAAATTATCATTACTTGATAAGATAAGGTCCATGGAATCATGTGTTTCAGAAGAACATAAAAACTTCCATGATTCCATGAAAAATCTGGAATCCCTTACAAGATAGGAGGTTTACTCCCTGGAATGGACCCTAGGTGTTCGTTTACAAGCCCTGGAGGAAACTCTCAATAAACATGACAGGGGACCTAATAAGCAGAAGGGCAAGACCATACAGGTTGTAACATCTCCAAATGGCTCTCATACAATGGCTTATCCTGTTATCATCCATGAGAAGCCAGCAGATGACACACACCCCGAGCCATATACAACATATACATTACAAACAATTTCAACAAGGGACTTTAAAAATATAAAGGAAGCAGTAGTTACATATGGGATACACTCCACATATGTAAAACAGATGTTAAATTCATGGTCTACCTCACATAGAATCATTCCAGATGACTGGCATCAGTTAATTTCAGCTGTTCTAGAATATAGCCAGCAGTTACAGTGGAAAAGCTGGTTGAGAGAAGAGGCAAGAAATTTAGAACAACAAGGTAAACTCAGAGATTTTTGAGATCTCCCAAGATCAAATACTTGGTGAGGGATGTTTCGCTGACAGGAATGTACAAGCCATTTATGATGAACATACAATATCCCTATGCCATACAGCAGCTCTAAATGCTTGGGAAAAAATTCCAGAACCTGGAAAAGCAACTGAGGTATACACAAAGATATTTCAGGGACTTCATGAACCCTTTACTGGTTTTTTACAAAGGCTGAACACAGCTATAACAAAAGCTGTATCAGATAAAGAATTAAGAAAAGTATTAACTGAGTCCTTGGCATTTGACAATGCTAATGCAGAATGCAAAAGAATACTTACACCATTAAAGATCAGATCAGCTCCTTTGGAAGAATGGATTCAGTATACTAATGGTGTTGAGTCTCTTAACTACAGTAATGAGGCTTGGATAGGAGAGAAAAATCCCAGAGGTGAAAGAAGGCCCCGTGGTACCGAATGTTTTAAATGTGGTACACCAGGTCATATAAGTAAAAACTGTACATGGGGTAATCCTAGAAGTAATACTCCTTCTAGGAATAGCCTAAACAGAAGACCCCAACCACCTCCTGGATTATGTAGAAGATGTGGCAAAGGCCGACATTGGACCAGTGAGTGCAGATCAAAAATAGACATATGAGGCAACCCTTTACTGGCGGGAAATGCCTCAGGGGGCCTCTTGTAGGCCCCCAAATCAAATGTGGTAAGAACATTCCCAGCCACTGTGGAAGACATTCCTCTCCAGGACAACTGAATAAACCAATGCCTAATGTAAAAACTGATACTGCAATGGATGATAAAACAGCTCAGATACATGAATTACAGTTTATGAAGAACACAATAAAACAAATATTTTGGCAGACTTCCATAGATGTCCAACTTTTAGGAATTGGCACCCTATCTCAGATAAAACAGAGTTCGAGATGGGTTGAATGCATAGGGCCAGAAGGACAGAGAGGAAGGCTGAAGCCATATGTAGCGAATGTAGCAGTGAATCTATGGGGCCGAGATCTGTTACAACAGTGGAATACCCAGATTAAAATTCCTATACTCTCAGAAAAGGAATATAGACTAATGCATGTTTCTAGGAATAATATCATAACATGCTATAAAAAACAGTCACCAACAATTCAGGCTGTACACAAACAGAGCACAACTGTTGTTGAACTCTCAGAAGTACCAACTGCCTTACCTTTAAAATGGCTAACTAATAAACCTGACTAGGTTGGACAGTGGCCTTTGACAAAAGAGAAGCTACAAGCTTTAGAACAGCTGGTTCAAGAGTAGTTAAATGCTCAACACATTGAAGAATCTACCAGCCCTTGGAATTTTCCTGTATTTGTTATTAAAAAAAAGTCTGGTAATTGGAGAATGCTGACAGATCTGAGAGCTATTAATAAAGTAATTCAGCTGATGGGCTCCCTACAGACTGGGATGCCCTTGCCCTCTCTGCTACCCAAAGAATGGCCTATAATAGTTATTGACTTAAAAGACTGTTTCTTTACCATACCATTACAAGAAAATGATAGAGAGAAATTTGCCTTCACAGTTCCTAATTATAACAATTCCCAGCCAGTCAAGAGATATCAATGGAAGGTCCTCCCACAGGGAATGTTAAACAGCCCTACCTTATGCCAATACTTTGTGCAAAAACCATTGGAGATAATTCGTGTAAAGTTTCCACAATCCATAATTTATCACTATATGGATGATATCCTATTAGCTGATCCAAAGTTAGACACATTAGAAAGCATGTTTGAAGAAGTAAAATAAAAGTTTTGCCTCGCTGGGGACTGCAAATTGCTCCTGAAAAAATACAAAGGGGAGATTCTATTAATTACTTAGGATATAAGATAGAGTTATAAAAAATTAGACCCCAAAAGGTACAACTGAAGAGAGTTTGATTAAAGACTCTTAGGTTTTCAAAAGTTTTTAGGAACCATTTCCAATTTTTTGGGTATCATGGGAATACCCAAAGATGGACTATAAAATTTGGTTACTACTCTAGAAGGGGACAAAGAATTAAATAGTCCAAGAGAATTATCAGCCGAAGCTGAGAAGGAATTGTCTCTAGTAGAAAAGACAATTCAAGAAGCACAGCAGGAAGCAATTCTAAGAAAACAACGCCCCTTATCCCTAAGGTTTCATATTTCTCAGGGTTATGGATAATGGTTCTAGGGTTGGGGGTGGAAGAAACTGTTAAACTCAGTACTCTCCTTAAGGAAAGAAAATATGTTTCAAAAAAAAAAAAAGGAAAATAAGAAATGGAATGGATAGGTATAAGATATTATGGTAGACTACCATATACATTAGTAAACAAATTTAGTAATATAGCAGCCTTTGCACTGCTATGAATTCTTATATGTTGATACAAATATAAACCCTTTATATTCCTATTTAAGATAATTTGTATATTGATACAAATACAGAACTATGTTTGTTATATTGTACACATATTTTTACTCTTATTTGAAATATTTGTATATTGATACATATGTGAATTTATATCTTTCATACTGTATGTATGTTCTACTTCTGTTTAAGATAGTCTGTATACTGATATATATTTAGGATTATTATCATATTGCATATTGCACTATACATTCCTACCTCTGTTAAAGATATTTTGTGTATTGTCACAATTTAAAGTCATTGTCCTTTTACTCTACATTTGCTTACAGACTGTTTGCCTTTTTTATAGGAAGCCTTAGTCCTTAGGTTCTTTAGGTAGATAAGACTTATAGAGTTATTGTCACCTATGATTGTCATCTCTATAATTGTTAGTTAGGTTATCCAGATTTATAAATACATAGGTCAGATGGGCAGGTAATCTTCAACCACTTCATGGACCTAGAGAATATGGCATTTAAATAACTTAGAATTCTGTTGATATGAGACACAATTGCTCCTGGCAGCACCAATTTGATCCCGAGAGAATGTTGAGCTTCTAAGACATTTCCATTTGGAAGTCTGTCTTCTTGGCACAAAATGGCCTACTGGGCAAAGAACTGCCCTTGCCTCAACTGCTGACAGTACAAATGCTGTCCTTTCTGGACAAGCAGGACACAAGCAAAGCAACCACTATACTTTACCAAGACAGGGTAAGATGGTCTTCCAGAATTCCTGCTTCTGAAAATGGTCTCTCAGATACTCTAGGCCTGTAGCCTATTTGAATGCACCAAGGATGCTGAGAAACATTAGGTGACTGTCCAGGCTGCTAGCTGTCTCTGTCTACTCTTGCAAGACTCCCGAAAGTTGCTTGCGTCCTTCTCCCATTTCTCAGGTATTATTATATTCCTTCTCAGGTCTTTGATGAGGTTGGAGATTAGCAGTTATAGTTACAACTTAGTATATATACATATATAATATCTTAGATAGAATATATTATGTATTAGACTCAGGTTCTTTAGGATAGGACACCTTTTGGAATGATCTTTGTAACATGCCACCTACCCATGCTCTAGACTTCCCTGGATTTTACTATGTGTTTTTTGCTTGATATTGTTTGCACTTATTGTAATTCCAACTTATCTAAGTCATTATCCCTCATTACTCCTGGACAATATTTGATAACCATCTCTTTGTATATAGTCTTGTATTAGGTTAGAACTTTCTTATTTAGACAAAAGGGGGAGATGTAGTGGATAGCCATCCCAGCATTGGCCTGGAAGTTCCAACCCCCATTGAGGCTTCGGTAATGGTCACACCCACAAGGCAGGGTGGAGAAGGAAACGGAAGATGGAGGATCGAGAGGAGGTTGTGCACTTGGTTCTGGGACCCTGGGCGCTGGAAGTAGACCAAGCAGAGTTCTCCAGAGAACACGGCCGGACTGCACTATACCTTTGCCAGACCCTGCAACCTACTCCTTCATTGTAAGTTACCCCACAAAATAAACCTCCCTTTTAACTATGTGGAGTGGCCTTAATAATTTCACATATATATATATATATATATATATATATATATATATATATATATATATAATCTGAATATACCTTTGCAATTCATTTATATTGCCACAAATTCAATACGAATAAATTAATCTTATCCTCTCTACACAATGTAGCTGCTTTTTACATGGTCAGACTTAAAGGATGGAGTAAGAACTAACCCTTCTTTTGTCACATGCTCTAGGCTAGACCCTTTCCATTTTGATTTCAACCACTAACTTCATTTAAAACTTGCCACTTGATACTCTAGAGCTAGAGGTCAAACACAGGGACTCATTCACACAAGACATGATATCTAACACTTACCTAATGTGTGAGCCTCAATCATTTTCACTTTTCACAGTGAACACCATCTAGTTTTGAAAAAAGGGAAAGCATTTTTTTCTCTTATCATCTCCATAAATCCGCTGAAGTATGTCATTTTATGCACACTAATAGTTACTATTTTGGTAAGTCAATTTCTTGAAATTTACAAAATTATGGACTTCGTTAATATGTAATATGTTTTAGTTAATTACTAAATGTGAGCAGTCTCTGACATGCTACATGAATTTGAACTCTTTAGTTTATGACAGATTTTTCTTTGGGTAGTGATTCATTCATTTTGTTATATCATATTTGATTTTCAGGACTAATGAAGACTGAGAGAGTATTTGATTTTGTTTCTAAATATGGATAGAAGAACTACTCTCTCCAGGAAGACAGAATATAATTGCTCAAATGGAACCTGCCTTAGCTAGGAATTCTATTGCTATAAAGAAATATTATGACCAGGGCAGCTCTTTTCAAAGGAGAACGTTTAATTGGGTGGTTTACAGTTCAGAGGTTTGGTTTATTATCATCATGATGGGACATGGTGGCATGCAGGCAGACATGGTGCTGGAGAAGGAGCTGAGAGTTTTATAACCTGATATACAGATAATTGGAAGTGATCTGAGACATTGGGCATGGCTTGAGCATATATCAGATCTCAAAGCCGGGTTCCTTGGTGACAAACTTTCTTACAAAGCCACACCTTCAACAAAGCCACACATTATAATAGTGCCACACCCAATGATCTTATGGGGGCAATTACATTAAAATTATCACATCCCACACATTTTCCCCAAAATACTTCTAATGAAAATGCATTTAGTCTAACTTCAAATGTCTCCATAATCTGTCACAGTCTCAATAATGTTTAAAAGTCTAAAGTTCAAAGTCTCTTCTGAGATTATTGCAACGTCTTATTTGTAATTCCCTATGGAATAACATAAAAAAATGAATCAGACAATATACTTTCAATATACAATGGCAGAGGATATAGATTAATATTTCAAAACAAAGGTGAGGGGAGCATAGTGAGGAAATACTGAACCAAAGCAAGGCTGAAAACCAGGTGAGCAAACTCTGAAATCTGCATCTCCATGTCTGTAGCTAGAGACCTTCTCTCCAGCCCCTGCCAAGCTCTGTTATTCCAACAACCCACTTATAAAATAAACACACAGATGCTTATATTATTTAAACTGCTTGGCTATTAGCTCAGGACTACCATTGTCTAGCTCTTACTCTTATGTTTAGCCCATTTCCATTAATCTATACTTTGCCACGTGGCTTGTGGCTTACTGTTACCTCATATCTTCCTTGTCCTGGCAGCCGATGGCAGGTCTCTCTCCTCAGCCTTCTCCTTCCCAGAATTCTCTTCTCTACTTGTCCCACCTATACTTCCTGCCTGTCTACTGGCCAATCAGTATTTTATGTATACAGAGCAATATCCACAGCACATGTCTGATGTCTTCAGTTCTCCAGCTGGTTTCAGCTTTGTTGACTGCAACACACTTCTTTCTCCTGGACAGGTTCCACTCCCTGTTAGCAGCTTTCCATGGCAGGTATCACACAGCTTTGGCATCTCCAACATCATGGATTCTCTATGGTAATCCAGACTTCAACTCCATAGCTTCACAAAATGGACTCCTTAGCCTCCATTCAAGGACACCCCTGACACATGCCTGGCCTTAGTGGTTTTCCTTGGTTAAGGAAGCAAGTTCTGTAACTTCTTTATTCTAGCCTTAACTCTAAAGCCAGAATCACTTGGCAGAAGCTGCCAATTTCTGCTGCTTACTGGGACTGGAACATGGCTCCTTTGTTCAATTACAGCTTCACCAGCTTTCTGTTTTTAACAGTTACCATTACCACTTAAGTGTGGTTGTCCTTGAACTAGCTCTGTATACCAGTCTGGCCTCAAACTCAAAGATCCAGCAACCTCTGCCTCTGGAGTGCTGGGATTAGACGTATGCTTTACCACACTGGGCTCTAACTTTTACTTTTATTTATTTATCTATCTATCTATCTATCTATCTATCTATTTATTTATTTATTTATTTGAGTTGAGGACCGAACCCAGGGCCTTGCTCTTGCTAGGTAAGCACTCTACCACTAAGCTAAATTCCCAACCCATCTAACTTTTCCTTTATTCCTTTTTCACAAGTTAGAAATTGAGCTGGGTGGGATTTTGCCCTGAGGTCACCACTCCCTGTTAGTGCTTTGCTTAATCTGTTCATCTCCTTGATCACAGGATTAGCTCCCTTCTAATTCCTGGTGCTCCTTTTTATTATAAGTCTTTATAAGCATGAACACTAGTAACCAAACAACAGAGATTAAAGTAGGCTGTTTTGAGATTTCCTCTGCCAAAGGAATTAATCCAATTCTCTTCACTTTAGCTGTAGGAGGACTCTTCAAACAAGGACAAAAAGTGGTGACTTTCTTCACCAAAATGTCACAAGAATGATCTCTAGGCAAACTACTGAAATTCTTCTACTGTGAAACCTCTTGGGCCAGCCCAGCCACAGTTTAAATCACACTCAGCACTGCTGTCTTCCATGAAGTCTTAGTTTGGGTTTCTACTTATGTGAGTAGATACCATGAGCACAGCAACTCTTATAAAGGGAAACATTTAATTGGTAACTTACAGTTCAGAGGTTCTATCCATCATCCTCATAGTGGGACATGGTCTCCTACAGGCAGATACAGTATTGTAAAAGGAGCTAAGTAAGAGTTTTATATCTTGATATGTAAGCAACAGGAAGTAATCTGAGACTTTGGCCAAGGCTTGAGCATATATGAGACCTCAAAGCCTGCCTCCACATTGACACACTTACTCTAACAAAGCCACACCTTCAACAAAGCCACGCTTTCTAATAATGCCACTCCCACTGAGCATTTTGTGCGCAATTACATTTAAACTACCACAGAACCACATAATGTAACAAGACCATGTAGTCCAAACTACAGCTTTGTAACATACATGAAAGTGTAGTGCATCTGATATCATCAGTGATTTAAATTCATAAATTCTCTACACTTTCCTGAATAAAATGTCAATGGAGAATAAAATGTGCCCTATTACAAGGAAGAAATCATAATTACATTAACATACATTAGACATGTTTAAATTATAGGTCTATTCATATATATATATTTGATTGAATTTCTGGAAAAGGAATGTAGGTTTTGTCATTTAATTACTTAAAAAATAAATGAAAGGGGCAAATCAAGAGGCATGACTAGTGGAGCTCATATGACTGCTCACTTTGGGTTTAGGATACATGACCTTCCTCTTTACTTGTACATAATGTTTTATTTCCCTTAAAAATAATTTTCTTCACTGTACACCTCTTCTGAACATTTCTATTTAGTAAACTCTCTGCTTTTGAATAATTTTATTTGCATCTTATTACAAAAGTCTTCTTATTATGCCAAACAATCAGATGTGCAATATAGTTATGGTACATGGTCATGACTTTTTCATGACTTTCTGTTGGCTTCAAATTCTCTATGCTTCCCAGCCTGAAGCCATAGGTCAAAAGTACACAGAGAAATCATTTATGTGTGTAGACTTTATATGTGCCAGAGAGGATATTATTTCTGAGAGTGAACCCCAAAACAAATGAGCATGGTAACACATAGCACCATTTGACCATACTATTAACTGAGATAATGACAACAATGGAGGCATTTCAAGGCACTGTAAGATTTCTGAGACAATACTGGAGCAGTTTAGAGTGCTTTTTGTTTATTTTATTTCTTACCAGTAAAGAGTCAGCTATAGTAATATGCTTTAAAGGATGGCTTTAATATCACATTTCAAAAGCATTTGACTTAGGTTCACCAAATATAACCTTAAAACGTGAGTTATTAACCCTTGATAATTTTGAAGATGGTTATTGTATTATTTCTCTTAACATTACTTTTCTTTTAATATTGAAACATCATGAGTAAAATTCTTTTAATCTGACTTACCAGTTAAATTCCTTGTACTTATTTTTCCCATTTTTTATTAAGAAATTTTTCATTCATTTTACATATCAAAGATCCCCCTCTTCCCTCCTCCCATCCCCTCCCAACCCCCCCCCTAATCCACCCCCACTCTCTCCCACAAGAAGGCAAGGCCTTCTTTGTGGAGGCACATTAAATAGAGGCAAGTCCAAGCCCTTTGTCCCGTCTCAAGGTTGCACAAGATGTCCCTTCATAGGTAGTGGGCTCCACAAAGCCTGCTCATGTACCCGGGATGGACTCTGATTCTACCACCAGGGGGCCTCCCAAGCAGATCAAACTATATAAAACCGTCTCACCATGCAAAGGGCCTGGTCCAGTCCCAAGTAGTCTCCACAGCCATTGATCTAACTTTTATGAGATCACTCTAGTTTGGTTTGGTCATCTCTACAGGTCTCCCCATCATGATCCTGATGCACTTGTTCATAGAATCTCTCTTCTCTCTCTTTGACTAGAACATTGGAGCTCAGTCAAGTGATTGGCTGTGGATCTCTGCATCTGCTTCCATCAGTCATTGGAGGAAAGTTCTGTGATGACAGTTAGGATATTCACCAGTCTGATCACTGGGGCAAGACAGTTCAGTTCAGACACCCTCTCCACTATTGCTAGTAGCCCAGGTTGGGATCATCCTTGGGGATTCCTGGCAACTTCCCTAGCATCCTTAATTATTAGGGAGATGCAAATCAAAAAGACTCTGAGATACTATCTTACACCTGTCAGAATGGCTAAGATCAAAAACACTGAAGACGACTTATGTTGGACTGGATGTGGAGCAAGGGCAAAACTCCTCTACTGTTGGTGGGAATGCAAACTGGTACAACCTATTTGGAAATCAGTATGGCGGTTTTTCAGAAAAATGGGAATCAATCTACCTCAAGATCTAGCTATACCACTCTTGGGCTTATACCCAAGGAATACTTAATCATAACACAAGGACACACTCACAACTATGTTCATAGCAGCATTATTTATAACAGCCAGAACCTGGAAACAACCTAGATGCCCCTCAACAGAAGAATGGATTAAGAAAATGTGGTACATGTACACAATAGAGTACTACTCAGCAGAGAAAAAAAAAATGACATCATGAAATTTGCAGGCAAATAGATAGAACTAGAAAATATCTTCCTGAGTGAGGTAACCCAGACTCAGAAGAACAAACATGGTATGTACCCACTCATAAGTGGGTAATAGATGTAAAGCAAAAGATAACCAGACGCCAACCCACATCTCCAGAGAAGCTAGCTAACAGGGAAGACCCAAAGGGGGAAGCATGGACTGCCCTGGGAACGGACATAGATGAGATCTCTATGAGTAAACTGGGGATAAGGGGTGGGCAATGGAGGATAGGGGGTAGGGTATGAGAGCATGATGGAATGAGATGGCTGAACTGGAACAGGGAGGGAGGGGGAATGCAATGCAAGAGACACCATGATGAGAGAGACATCATGGGGATAGAGAGAAAATCCCTTGTCCTTAAGTAGATATATGGGATAAACATTTTGTGAGTGGGCATTATTTTTTCATCTGCTTGAAATAAAGAAAGAATGAATAGGACTGTGGAGTTAGCACATGTCATTATCCCTAAAGGGGCCTAAAACTACAGCATATGTGCTCCTATATGTGGTATGACACAGGCTCTGAGATCAGTAGATTGAAATGAGATAAAGATAAAACTGATGTAGACCACTGTTTAATTGTTTCTGCTTAGTATGAAATTTTATTAGTTCAGTGTAACAACAATAGGTCAGAATTTTTATGAATAGTTATCTATCATTACCTCCCCCCCTTTTTTTTCTAGATCTAATAGAAATGAACTCATCAGGGAAGCCATGCATCTGTCAGATTATAGTAATTGTTATTTGGACTTCTTTGAATAAAGAGAGTTGCAATGCTGAATCTTGGATTCATGAAGACAGAAGAGCTACTTATAAGTTTGATATAAATAAATGTTTGAGATCACTGTTTAATTTGAAGTTTTGAATCTTCCCAAGTGAGAGAATTTTGGCTTTACAAATTGTTCAACAATGCATATCTTCATCCTTACTCTCAAAGCTATGTTAACTGTTTGGGTAACACATTTATTTTGGTTATTAGAACACAAAAGTCAGAGTGAAATTCTAGTGTGGCAGATTTTCAGAGTAAAATGAAGAGAAATCATAAATGGAAACCAAGTTTGTGTAAAGTTGAGACTCAAAACTTTCTCATTAGAAGACCACTTCCAAAAGAACTAGTTGTGACAAACATTTTATCATTTCATGTAATTATTTTCATGAAAATATTGGGGCTAAGCATAATAAGAAGAATATATGTAGTTTCACTTTGAGTTTTTACATTAATGTCTTTAACACTTCCCCTAAGATCAGGAAGAAGACAAAAAAACAAACAAACAAACAAAAAAAAAAAAAACACTTCTGCCTTTCTAGTCTATGAAGGCAGAAATCTCTGAGCAATTGTGTAAAAGAGCTTGCAGTAGACTGTGGCCATAAGGAAATCCTGGCATCATGAGTGAATGAATGAATGAATTAAATCTAACAAATTATATTTATAGGAATCCATGCATCGGCTAAATTCTCTTATTTATCCATTCCACAATGTGTTGATTATATGTTAAATAACTAGAGAGCTCTACAATGTTTAGGATAAGAGAAGGAGAGAGAGAGAGACACAGAGAGCTAGAAAGTGTTTTAAAAAATGTCATAAAGAATAAGTGGAATGTAAAGATGCTGCTTCCACAGTTAAGAAGACATTATTTTTGACAAAGATCCAGGTTAGAATCTTAGCACCCACACAGCAACTCACCACCATTTGTACCTTCAGCTCTAGGGGATCCCATGCTGTCTTCCAACCTCTGTAGACACTGGATATGCATGTGGTATACAGAAAAACAAGTAGGGAAAACACTCATACATATACAATAATAATATTAAAATAATGTATATTTTATTTCTGAGAGCATATAATATCCAAGTCCCCCTCTTTACATTCTAAGTTGCACTCTGGAAGCCTGCATCTCTTCTCCCATAGCACTCAAGATCTCTAAATTGCATGTGTGTGGCCTTCATGTGGTAAAAACTTCGCCAGAGTCCCTTCCATAAACTGTCAGCGATAATGAGGCTAATCTCTCTTGACAGCTATTTAAAACCAATTTTGGACCTAAATTGGAGTAAGTATTATTCATTGGAAAACATTTTTTGTAAAACTTTTCTTGTTGGTAACTGCATACCGTCATTCATGTCCAGCTTCCTCTGTGTGTGTCCCCGGCATGACTCACAAATATGAAGGAAATGCAGAAGACAACATAATGACATGATCCTGGATGATGAAATACATTCTTACAAGAAATTTAATATTTAACTTTGTTTAAAATAAAGAATAATTAATATTTCATTTCACCAAACATTTTCTAAACAAGAAAGATTAAGCTATCCATTCAGATAAATTTGAATCAAATCACTGAATCTTTCTAGGTATTATGTGCTTGCCCAGCCTGTCCTGAGGCAGTGTTTTCTTCTACCTCCCACTGTTTCTCATATATACAAAAAAATTATCCGTGGCTCTGAAAATCAAACTCTTTCTCACCCAAACACATTCCTTTGAAAGCTAGTAGGAAAGTAATTGGAAAAAGAGACAGGGGTTCTCCTCCAATATTCTCTCATCCTCTTGGTTTGATATCTTTCCTTCATACTTGGATTTATTTTGTCTTCCTTTGGGACCACATGCTAATTTACACACATCAGTTCACCCAGGCAGAGAGCATAGTTACCTAGGGGGTAACATCACATTTCCTTAGACACCTTTGCTTTCTGCAAGGTCTTGTGGTTTAACTATCCCCAGGACAAGCTTTCTTCAACAGCAGGCTGGTAGTACTCTCACTGTTTGCTAAGTTATAAAAGTGTCTCCTCCACTCTGTTTCCTATCATGCACCTCCTGTTTTGTCACGGAGTGTCTTGGTAATTCTAATAATATCAGGAGAACAAATTCTCTCCATCTCTCTCTCCCTCTCTTTCTTACATACAAACACCAAAACAACAAAAACAACTAAACAAACAAACAACAACAACAAAAACGTATTTTCAAGAATACTTCTGGGAAGTTTCTAGAATGTAGTCTATTTACTTAATAGGTAATTAAAGTTTTCTGTGTTTTCTAGAGTTTGTTCATTCTATTGTCCCAATACTTCCATTTGCATGATCCCTCTCCATGCTCCTATATCACCAGCTAGATCTATGGAAGAGAAGAGGCATCAGAACTGTCTTAAGCAGGATGCCTTTGTACTAAAAATACTACTTTGAAAAGTGTTTTTATATATATATATTTTTTTCTTTTTCTGGAGCTGAGGACCAAACCAGGGCCTTGTGCTTGCTAGGCAAGCGCTCTACCACTGAGCTAAATCCCCAACCCCAACTCCTGTATTTATTTAATCTTTGAAATGTATTTTCTATTTAATGTTTAGCAATAACTTATACCTTACAAGATATTAGTATTATTGATTCTACCAAATATTGAAAAAGGAATTTCATCTACTTCATGTGGTAAGCTGAATTCTCTCTCTCTCTCTCTCTCCTTCCTTGTTTTTGAGCTATGTTTCTAGCAATGATACAAGTTTTGTGAGATTTTCAATGCATTGTCTACTATGGGCCACTGTGATTTTACTCTGAGATGCTGTGCTTACTCTATGTACTACTTAAAAGAATTTCTTTCTCACACATCCAGTTCTACACATTCATGGGAACAGAGTGGATTTTATATAGATGTTTTAGTTAATAATAATCATATTTTAAAATTTTGAACATCTTGTGGTTGTTTATTTATTAAAACAGAGTTGATGCATTGTGGAATATCCAAAAGAGAGTCGTAATAGTTATTGACTATTTTAGATAATGTGATTACTATTTCACTATGCTAAATTATTTCATTGGAAATGTATGGTGTTTTCTTTTGAAAATAAACAAGGATAAACCATTTAAATGATATTTTAATAAACAAAAGAATATTCTTTTTAATGAAAAAATCTAAACATGATTTTTCAAAATTATCTGGAATATTGCATTTGGTTAATATTAAAGACAAATTCATTACAAAAGTAATTTTTGCTGGGAACAAAGAAAAATTGTCACATTTTAGTTTGAATTGAGTCATCTAACCACATGTAGTATAATATGGCGAGCGTGGAAATGGTGATTATGGAGAGAAAAGATGTATACCACAGAGCCATACATCATACTTCAGAACTGTCACTTCATAGTTAATTATTTTTTATCACCAGCAACATGTGCATTCTTCAATTATTTTAATTGAAGATAATTATAAATGTATCAAAGTGATTTTGATATCAGAAAGACTAATTCTGAATATAACTTTTCTTAGTTTATATTTGTATTTAATTCATTTTCAATTCATTATATTTACCAGTATTATTCTTTCAATAATGTGACAGTAGTATATTGGTGAAATTATTAAGGCAACTCCATGTAGTTAAAAGGGATGTGTTTTTTGTGGGGTAACTTACAAGTGAATGGATAGGTAACAGGGTCTGGGAAAGGTGTACCACAGTCCGACGATGTTCTCTGGAGAACTCTGCTCAGTCTACCTCCAGCATCCAGGGTCAAGGAACCAAGCAAGCTCCCCCATCTGGATCTTGGGACTACAGGGACCTCTCTTGGCTCTACCTTGTAGGCGTGACTGTTACCAAAGCTTCAAAGGGGGTGGTATTTCCAGGTCAAAGCTGGAAAGACTACCCACTACAGTAGTACATACGTATTTTACTATTACTAATACTTTTAAGTATGTATTTATTTTTATTTTATGTTTGAGTGTTTTGCTGTCATGCCTGTATGTAGATGCATGCTATCCTCAGAAGCCAAAAGTAGGCTTTGGATATCCTAGAAATGAAGTTCCAAAAAGTAAGTTGTGAGCTGCTTTGCGACTCAAAAATCATGTTTTCATAGGAAATGCAAAGTTTCACACTTATTTGTAAACTATATATGACTATATACATATATTATGACTATATAGGCATGAACTCACATCTATATGAACTCATGTCTATATAGTCATATTTAATATCCCACAATCCTTGAGGCTAACCCATTTGGGAACAAAATTATAATTCAGGGAGAACTCTGAATTATTATTTTGGTTTTGCATGATTTCATTTTGGTATTGTGCAGTCGCAAAGACTTAAGCAAATTCACAGTGGTTGTTTGTTAGCTGAAAACTAAATTAACTACTTATTGGAAAGAAATTACAGGTCATTAATTGACATTCTAATGCAGACCACAACAAACTAACACAAACAAACCTGTAAAATCTCAATAATACTATCTAAAATTGTTAAGTATTTAATTATCTGTAGATTACACCTAGATGAACAAAACATATACATGTTAAATTTTAGTTTGGATTCACACATAAAACTTTTTCCTATTGAAGTGTTTAACAAGCTTTCCCTTAGTTATAGTCAGGTTTTCAAGCTACATTTACTTCTCAAATATGTCATTATTGTGGAGAACAAATACATGTGTTACAATATAAATATGAGGTCAATGTTACCTTTTCTCTTATGATTTGCCTTCTGATTACCCTGAGATCCAATGCTAGTGGACAAAACTTCAGGTCTTGAAAAAGGAAAATTACTATAAAGATTGGGAGAATCCTAATGAGTCCTTCCTGTACCAGGAAATTAAGCAGTACTTGATCACTGTTTGCTGAGGCTGTCCTCATCAGTGCACACAATTTACTTACAGTTCTAATTTGGCATCAATGTAAAATCTAATTTCTAGATATCTAATATAAAACTGGTCCCTATTAAATCTATCATGAATGTGAATTGGTTTCATAGGATTTTTAGGAGCAATCTCAGACTATAGGGAAAGTTCAACTAAATCTTATTTTAGCGTTTGCCAAATGTATAAAATATGCCTTTAATAGTGCTTTAATATTTGGTAGTGGCATCTGCTTTGAATGGAAATGAGTAAGAGATTTTAAAAATATATTGACAAGCCTTGGAATTTTCTATATTAGTGTATTTTTGTAAGCAGGACACATGACTCTTTGAACTGCTAATGTTCAAGATACACATTTTTTTCTGACTAGTCTTCACACACACACACAAAACTTGAGGAAAAATACCACTTAAAAAAGAGAGAGAGACATTATGAGCCTCAAAAGCTAAATATTTGATTCATAAAGTAAAATGTGGAAATGATTAACCAGGGCTAGTATAGAGGACCCTAGTGTGTGTCTAAGCACCCATGTGGTGCTCACAGCCATCTGTAGCTATAGTTCTAGGGGATTCTATGTCTGCTTCTGACCTTGGTGAGCATCAGGCAAGCATGTGATACACACAAAAATATTTGTAGCCAAAGCACTTAGACATGTAAATAAAATAACTAAATCAAAGAGAAAGTAAAACGAATATCAAGGGAGAGAAGAAAAAACAACCTCTGTACAGTGCTCAAACTACTTTTATGACTTTTCTATTTGAATAAGGTTAAGAATTTATGCTCCACTCTGCATTCACTCATGCTTGTTTGTCAAACATGTACAAGACCTATATCACCATTCACTTCTAATGAACATGATCCCTGTTTGCTGTGAAGTCTAGAAAACCAACAACATACCCAGTAGTGTAAACCTGGAGGTTGGGGAGAATTGATTTGAAAAGTAGTCCTTGTTTTCATCTATTTGTCCTTAAAATCAACTATGGAAATATATGTAATTTATCTCAAGTTGAGCCCCGTAATAAAGGTTGAACTTATTTCTAAAGGTTCTGAAACAAGGATGTGAACACCATGACCCTACAAGGAGAAGACCATCTGTTCTCACCAGTTAACAATGGCTAAAATGGAAATGAGCCTTCAAACTTCACAATGAACAAGAGACTTTTATTTCAAACATAAATAAATAAATAAATAAATTGCACATGGCAAATGCTTTCATTTTATCACCATTCTCCCTATTATAGTGCAAGTGAAACACCAGTAAAAGTTAGGATAAAATAAAAAGAAAATATAAAGAATAAATAAAAATATAGGAACCAGGTGGTGGCGGTGCACACCTTTGATCCCAGCACTCATGAGGCAGAGGTAGGCAGTTCTCTGTGAGTTCAGGTCACCCTAGGCTACAGAATGAGTTCCAGGACAGGCTCCAAAGCTACATAGAGAAACCTGTCATGAAAAACAAGCAAAGAAACAAACAAATGAACAAAAATATTTAGGAAACATGACTGCACAGATCTCCTAAAGAAACTCTTCATTAAATTACAAACCAACAATTCATTAAAATGAGTCATTGATTCAATAAATGTTTTAGATTTAATTGGGGTATACTTCCTACTAATTATAACAGAATGTTAAATGAGGCCAAATTATAGTCATTGAACAAAAACAAGTTCACCACAGTTGTCTGTGTTTACTTAAACATACAAGTCTTCATGTTTACAAGGTATTTCTTCATTTTGAATAATCAGTAGACTTTCTGGCTTAAAAGTATAAATGAGGGCTTGGGGATTTAGCTCAGTGGTAGAGTGCTTGCCTAGCAAGCACTAGGCCCTGGTTTCGGTCCTCAGCTCTGGAAAATAAAAATTTTAAAAAAAAAGTATAAATGAACTTTTTATGTAATATCATGCCTGAGAATACAGTTTTTACAACGGAAGAAATGTTTCAGAAAATGATGACATGTACTATGAATATGATGCATTTGTGCACTTTTAAAAGAACAATGAAGATCAATATAAAAGACTAAAATCCATTTTAACAGTTTTCATTTGTGAGCCTACACACATTCGGTACATTATTTTATTCGGTTTTTCTTAATTTATCACTTGTAAAAGGTCAAATAACCTAAAATCACTGGTCATTTAAGAAATACTTTAAGAAAAAAATATTTTTTCTTAAATATATATTCTTACATAGACACACACACACAAACACATATACATGGAATTTGGAGATTATGCATATTATAGATGCTGCTCAGACATGTTATGATTTTCTATTGTAGTAAAATATAAATTTTCTCATAATAAATTTCTGACAGTATTCTCTTTCTTAGTTACTGGCATTCATTCTTTTCCTAATTGAAGTGTGCTTGCATTTGGTTAGTAGAGAAATGTTAAGTTTGGGTTAACACACTCAAGATGATATTTTCTAGTTCCATCCATTTGCTTGCAAATTTCATGCTGTCATTGTTTTTCTCTGCTGAGTAGTACTCCATTGTGTATATGTGCCACATTTTCTTTATCCATTCTTTAGTTGAGGGGCATCTAAGTTGTTTCCAGGTTCTGGCTATTACAAATAATGCTGATACGAACATAGCTGAGCATGTGTCCTTGTGGTAAAATTGAGCATTCCTTGGGTATATGCCCAAGAGTGGTAAAACTGGGATTTGAAGAAGACTTATTCCCAATTTTCTGAGAGACCACCATACTAATTTCCAGAGTGACTGTACAAGTTTGCATTACCACCAACAGTGGAGGAGTGTTCCTTTTGCTCCACATCCTCTCCAACATAAACTGTCTTCAGTGCTTTTGAACTTAGCCATTCTGACAGGTGTAAGATGGTAGGTATCTCAGAGTTGTTTTGATTTGTATTTCCCTGATAAATAAGGAAGTTGAGCAATTCCTTAAATGCCTTTCAGCCATTTGATATTCTTCTGTTGAGAATTCTTATTAAGCTTTGTAGCCCATTTTTAAAATTGGATTGTTCATTATTTTTAAGTCTAGCTTTTGAGTTCTTTGTATAAATGGATACTAGATGTGAGGGAAGGGATGGCCAGACTTCCACCCACAACTCCAGAGAGGCTAGCTAACAGGGAAAGACCCTAGGAGGGACACATGGATGACCCTGTGAAGAAGAAGTGGATAAGATCCACATGAGTGGAATGGGTGTGGGGGGTGGCAGAGGGCGAGGAGTGGGGCATGAGAACATAGGGAAATGGGAGGGTCAAGCTGGAACAGGGACAGAGTGGGAGGGCAGAGAGGAAGATACCATGATAGATGAGGTCATCATGGGAATAGGAAGAGGCAGCATGCTGAGGAGGCTGTCAGGAATCCACAAGGTTGACCCCACCTTGGTCTGCTAGCAGTGGTCCAGAGGGTGCCTGGACTGGTCTACTCTGGTGACCAGCCTAGCAAATAACCTAGCTGTCATCATAGAGCCTTTATCCAGTGACTAATGGAGGCAGATGCAGAGATGCATGGCCAGGCACCAGGCTGAGCTCTGGGAAGCCAATTGATGAGAGAGGGTAGGGATTCTGCAGGTGAGGAACATTGAGATCATGATAGGAAGACAAGCAGAGATGACAGCCACACTAGTGGGAGCCCATGAACTATGGACTAGTGTGGAGCCTCCATGGGACTGGACTAGGCCCTCTGGATACTGAAGACAGTTGTTTGTCTTGAACTGTTTGGGAGGCATCCAGGCAGGGGGATCAGGATCTGTCCCTCCTCTATGGGCAGGCTTCTGGGAATCTGGTGCCTGCAGTGTGACACCTTGCACAGCCTTTGTTCAGGGAGAAGGAAGTTGGATCTGCGAGGCTCAGTGTACTGGGCTCTGCTGACTCCCCATGGGACCTCGATTTGGGGATGTGGGGCATGCAGGGTGGCTCAGGAAAGAGGGCTGAGGGGTGGGGGAGGGAGGAGGGGGGATCTGTGGATAATATGTCGGGTGAGTAGAAAATTTCTAAATAAAGGAAAAAAATTGAAATGAAAAAAAAAAAGAACTGTTCAGTTGACAAAGCTTGTGTAAGTGAAAAGGACATGAAAATTTACACCATTTAATGTGATCATTAAGGTATTAAATTCATTACACCATTTAACATGATGGTTAAGGTATTAAATTCAAAGAGGTTTGAAGTTTAATTTTATAATTTCCTTGGAAAAGTTTTCATTATGTTATAGTGAAAAACAAGTAATTTGGAAAAAAATAATATTGATTCAAAATAACAATAATGAAATAAAATTAACTTAAATTTCTAAGCATAGTATTATGAATTTCACATATAATGGCATCAATTTCAAACATATAATGAAAAGATTACCAATGTAATAATGTCTAAAATGCTACTCATTATCATGCTGATTTGTGAAACTGGTATTTATAGCTATAAAGGAAATGGACTGGTAAAATGATGAATTGTGACTGATACTAAAAATATTGCAAATAATAAAATAATCAAAATCAAATTTAGAAACTATTTAAACATGATGGTTTGCTACAGGTGTAGAAAATCAACTTCTATTGTCAATTTATATATATATATATATATATATATATATATATATAATTAAATAACAGATGAATCTTTCAACCATCCCTTGTATAGGAAATAGTTAACCCCATGTCATGAATCACAGAATTGTTAATTAACACAATGTTAACAAAATAAACCTTTTTTGTTGTAAAATTCTAACTTTATAAAAAAAATACAATATTTTATGTTCTTTGGGCTTCTTTACAATCAAAGTATCACATGTCTGCTCAAGGAATATACTGGAAGACTAAAGGAACAAAGGAATCACTAAATATGCAGGATTTATAATATTATTGGAATAATAATTCCTGAAATGTTATTTATTTATATTTCCAGACAAGGAAGTCTCTAATATATTTTATCTAAGCTCTTTTAATTGGAGATGATAAGCTGATACTAATTGTAATATAAATTATCAATTTATTTGAGATTATTTGCTGACTAGGATTTTTATATAGCCCACAAATTCCATCTGTTTTCAGTAACTATTGAAATCTTTATTTCCATTATTGTATAAAAACAAATCAAACTTTTCAAAGCAAAAGGTCTTCCACAATATCAAGTGGGATAAGTTACTTCTATAATTAATATCAGTAAAATGTTCAATACAGGACATATGTATCATGCCTGGTCCTGCAGACACTTAGACCCAAGGAAACACACAGAGGCTTATATCAATTATGAATTGCATGACCATGGCCTGTGGCTCAATTTTCTTGCTAGCTAGCTCTTATAACTGAACTCAGGGCATTTCTATTAATTTATATGTCATCACATGTTCTGTGGATTTACCTGTGTGCCATTAGGAGCTGCTCCCTAGATGATGGGATGGCATCTCCTCTGCCTCTGCCTTTCTTCCTTCTGTCTCTCTCCTGGATTTCTCATCTGCTGCTATGCTGCCTTACCATAGGCCAAACAGCTTGATTTATCAACCAATCAGAGCAACACATATTCACAGCATACAGAAAGACATCTCATAGCACATATGGTTTCTTTCTTTCTTTCTTGTCTTTTTTTTTTTTTTTAGTTGATTGATACCTTTATTATTGGCAATGCTGAGAACAATGCTTTGCATAAACACACAGTAAAAAGTTATGGTAGTATGAAATCCTTTTCCAGTCTCAGTAAAATTATTTTAGCAATTTTTTATAAGCCTTAATTCAGCTATTAGACAACTATTTTAAAAATCAGACAGCTAATACATATGATTTGGAGATATATTAATTTGATGCTTACATGCTGAGAGATGACAGTAGGAAAATATTAAAAGTTTTGCTTTCCATAATTAAACCATTATGTTTACACATGAGCAAAATTGCTTGTAATATATACTAAAAATACTGCAGTTCATACCATACCATCATCTTAAACCTAGTTGAGGTTGTAGGCAGAAGTTTCTGTCACTCCAGCAACTCCCAAATACTTAGCAGCTGCTTTCCAAAATATCACACAGAGGATTATATTAATTATAAATGCCCAGCCAGTAGCTTAGGTTTATTACCAACTAGCTCCCCATGGGATCCCCTACCCTTTTGGAGGCAGGAATAGGGGGTGGATTGGAAAAATGTTATGGGGAACAGGAGGAGGGATGAGAGGGGATCTGTGGTTGGTATGCAAAATAAATTAAAAAAAAACTTAAATAAAAACATCATTGATTGGCCAGTAGCCATACAGGAAGTATAGGCAGGCCCACAAAACTAAGAATGCTGGGAAGATGAAGGGTGGAGTCAGGAGTGGCCAGTCTGACACAGTAGAAGCAAGATGAGAATGCTGTACTAAGAAAAGGTACCAAGACCTATGATTTCTAATGAAAGCAAAATTCCTTGAAAGGAGTATTAATAAAAACAAACAGCTGAAAATGTAATTCTTTATGATGTTACATACATATTATATAAAAGACTCCATATGAACATAAATATAGTTTTAGAGAGAAGACTAAATTATTTAAATGGTTAAATAATTCTCATAACTAGGAAAATTCATGTCTATGTTAAATTATGGATTCTAAATTCAACCTTATCATCTGGAATGAGTTGGTAATGACAATGATACGCTCATAACTTATACATTACTTATTCAGTTAAAAATTGCTCCATGTACTGCAATTAATTGTGCAATAAAGAAGTTTGAAAGTGAGGATATATATTAACTCTAAAAAAGTCCAAATTAGAAGTAAGGGCATATGTGAATCCTACAGATAGTGTGTTGACTACAGTTTATTTATTGTCAACAGCATTGTCAAAATGAACTACCAAATCAACCCTATTTTTTTTTTTTTTTGGTTTTTCAAGACAGGGTTTCTCTGTGCAGCTTTGCACCTTTCCTGGATCTCGCTCTGTAGACCAGGTTGTCATGGAACTCACAAAGATCCACCTGGCTCTGTCTCCCGAGTGCTGGGATTGAAGACGTGTGCCACCAACGCCCGGCTCAACCCTATTTAAGGAAGAAGATGCCACAAAAATATTTAATTTCAGTGAGGGCTAGCTGTCATACATTTCCATATTCCCAGCTTTCCCAAAACTATGAAGACATTAAAATGGTAGATGCATATCAGGAAGGTATCAGTGCACTATCATTCCATCTCTTTGGAGGGCTAACTGTCTAAACTTTATCATGCATTTCTTTACTTTTTCTATAAGCTGATGTGTTCTAAGAAGGAACTGTACTTGTCAAGAGAATTTTTATTTAAGTATAACCCTTACTACTTTCCCCTGAGTTTCTCTGGGCAATAAAGGAATAAAATTCAACAGATATCAGTGAAGGAAGAAAAGGTAGGATAATAACCTAGCCAATATTCCTACTGAATACTAGGAGAAAGAAGAAAATGGTGCATAGAAGTGGACACCGAGACTCTAGCCCTTAGTGTGGTGAGGCTGTTGCCGGGTGTGGAACACTGGCAGCACAAGCAGTGAGGAGGAGGAGCTGTCAGGATTCACTGATGAATACTAGGCTGAACTAAGTTATCAGAGGAAGAAACTCTAGGGGGCTCCAGACAGTGTGCGCAAACAGTCTCTGAAGGAACCAAGTTGTTCTATAGAAACCACTAAACTCAGTGTCAATCAGAGAAACCCAGGAGGGATATTCAGCCAAGGTCTGGGGAATGAAAGACTTGACTTCTCTGCAATATTTACCTTTCTTCTCAAGGCTTTAGAGGAATCCAGCCTTAAAAGGACAAAATGGAAAGTAGCTCAAACCAATGATGACCTTTCCTTTTCTATCACTGAATGTTTCTGATAAAACATGAACTGGGTTCTGGACATGAAGTTCAGGAAAAATTAAATCAATCTAATCTTAACTGGATTGACCTTTAAAGCATTAAACCTCTGCAGAATTGTGGAATCTGCTCAAGCCATCATTAAGACATAAAACACTGAGATCAGACAGTGCTTGATTAAATTCAGTGAATGGAACAAAATGCAGGCTCTCCGATTTGAGTTTCCTTGGTACGCTAATTCAATATTTATAGCATTCCTTTATGGCAACCTTCATTCTAGTATAGCTGCACTTCTTTTAATATCCTATAAAGGCCTTTAAAATGTCCACATGGCTTTATATAGAGGGACTAGAAAGGAAACACAGGCAATGACTGTTTTTCTAGTAGGTAACAAAATATTTAAGAAGCAACAGTGCCATGCCTAATGATATTCCCTAGATTTATATTGGAAATAGATGAAAACATTCAATACAATGTGATCTTATCTTTAACTATCACATGAACCTCTTAGAGAACAGATCAAAAACAAACCCATCATTTCAAGAAATATTTACCACTGACCAAATATTTTACAACTTTTTAAAAGTGAGTCACTTTTGAGGTAATATGTATATTATTGACTTTTCCTTCAAATTAGAATATTCAGTTCAAATATGTGATTATGTATTTTTTTATCTTTGTAATCCTGTTTCTCAAAAGAATCAACTAGAATACAAATAATAATGCAGCAATTAAAAGAATCATTTACTTTTAAATCAATTCCTTTTCATAAAATCTGCTGAATTCAATATAATTTCTCAAAGATATGATTTTGGTTTTCTGATTTGCAAACTATTTTCAACAAAACAATGCTCACCATGGAAAAATATGTATGTATGTATGTATATATCTATCTTTGATTTATGCAATTACATTGTAATAGTTTTCTTTATAAATCCTATAAGAAATTTCAAATTAAAGTAAGTTTTCATAAATATAAATATGTTCAGTAATTTAAAAACCTTTAATGAAATTTTTAAGTAAGTATAAAAGGAAGATGCTAACTGAATACAGAAAATATCATGTGTTATTCAATATAAAATAATTGTTTAATCTGATTTCCAAAATGCCCTTTTTTATTTCATCAAAATAATTCCAGTTTTACATCCTACTGCTCCTTGTCTAGGGGAAAGTGTACAGGAAGCCCTTTCCACCAGGATAAGACAGAGCAGTGAATTTCTGAAGACTTATAGACAAAGTTAAGTGATATATGATGAAGGAAATAAGCTCTGAGAAATAGAATAAGTCAGACTGCAGCTGTGAAAAGATTTCCTTTTTAGATATCACTACTGTTATTATTGTATATGAACATTAATGTATTGAGATGACACTCTGATACTTGTAACTAAGTAAGAACTGCTCAGATCCAAAACCAGGTTACTATCATTTCAAACTTTAGATATCTTGAGATAGGGGCTTCAGGAGTGTCAGACTATTGCTACCAAAACCATGGTCATGCAGCAAGGTTATGTGAGAGAATAAGTAGGCTTCCTTAAGCTTCTCATTAACAGCAAATATAAGTAAAGACAGAAAGCTTCTCTGATTTAATTCATAACAGCAAATGCTCAGGGTCCTTCAGAGATAATGGGAACCATTTAGAAATGTTGTGTCATCTGATTTGGAATGTATTACTGCAGTAACATATGAGATACACAGTTTTGTTCTGGAAAATATAAATGTTCTTCATGAGATTCATTTCCATAAAAAATACTCACACATATAAAGTTAGTCATTTCTTACTACCTTGTGTTATGACAGTATTATTCAGAATTTCCCATATTTCCATCACAAATAGTAATGGAAATGGTCCACATTTTACACATTGAAAGAAAGTATCCACTGGATTTTTAGTTGGGATTCTACCAGTTGATCTTGAGTGAATTGTTTTCACTTTAACTTTTAGCCTAGAGCTTTGGAATTGAGGTCTGCAAAAATTCTCGATGAATCCCACTGTAACACACTTATATTTTCTGAACACACACACACACACACACACACACACACACACACACATACACACACCCCAAATCATAAGAAATAGAGAAAAATATAAAATAAAATAAAAAAACAGGCACACATTTATCTCACTACATTACTTCGTTCATTAAAGGTGACAGATTTTTAAATGTCATTTAAGAAAAGAATGCAATCCCCTTCCCATTTCTGATTAAGTATGGCTCTTTGAATCACTGTACTTGCTTTTATTATTTTCTCTGATTGCTTCTGTGCACCTCAGTCCTTTGCCCCAACATCAGCTTTTCTTTGTAGAGAACAAGATCCAGTCCCTGAATTTGACCTAACTTTAAGTTTTATTTACTTATTGCCATCACTTCACCATTTCACATGGAAATTTTTGTATTTTGCACATGTATAAGTAATAATACATATAATATACAATATAATTATATAACAGAAATATATATATATATATATATAAAATGTATATATATACAGACACACACAAACATATACACACACACACACACACACACATACATACATACACATGTGTGTGTGTATACTTTGGAGAATCAAGAAAATTGGGAAATTTTTCACTCCACACAAATATTCAAGCAATAATGTACTTTCTCAGTACTTTCTACTGAGGTAAAATTGCAACTTGGAGTAAATTAATCAATACAACATTGTTTACACAATATTTTATTTACAATATGAAGCATAATTAAATGTGTAGCATATACTTATAATCCCAGCAATTGGAATTCTGATCCTGTATAACCAGAAGTTTTAGGTCAGCAATGGATATAGAGCATTACATTTCTTCACCAAGGGATAAAGAATTCCATAGCTTGTATTAGACATGTGACATGTTTGGTAGATGCTTTACCTGTTTTCTAAGTGTATGTTATGTGGTACATGGCCTATCATCCTCCCCTATGTGTCAATTTTGAAGAGTGGCTGGATTCTTTTGTTTCAGGACAATAAGGCATATATGTCTAAGCTTCAGTTGCTAATGTGTTACAGGTAGCTGGCTAGGCATTGGCTGTGGAGCTTGATTGCAGCATATCTGTGTATTTCTTCCTAAAGACACTAAAGCTTTTTTGCATCTGATGCTTGAGGCATTTTGTTTATGTCATCTGCTCCACTACCAAAATGCAAGGGAAAGTTGCCACTAGATTTTCCCTAATGATAAGCAACTGATCCAGTTTTCTTCAACTATATTTCTGGTTCCTTTAAAGATCTTGTCGAAATCAAATCAAAACGAGATTGTTGGTTTGCACTCATTCCACAGTTCAGCTAATCAAAGGAACTCGAGTAATTCACGTTGGATCCTCAATAAAGGATCAAAAATTAAATATATAGGATAGCAGGAAAAAATGAAGCTTAGACAAATATTCAGTGTTGCCTAGTTACCAGTGAAGCTGTTGTCATTTTTTTTTTCATTTGCCTCTTCTTGGGTTAACAAGCCACCAAAAATATGGAATATGTGAGACTCTAGAGTACTACAGAGCAATATCTGAGGGACTACCCTCTTACTCTGTCCTATGGCAGAGAGCTTTTTCCTGGTTGTTATGCTAGTGACAACAGGAAACACCAAAAGAATAAATGAAACAACACAAACCCGGTCAATTTGTACACTTTCCATTGACAATGCTGGCACATTTGTACATTTTTTTTTCTGTTTTCTATCCTAGAGTATATTAGTAATTAGACTTTGCCAAAAGTTCAGTCAAAGTCATGGAAATAGGCATCCCTGGATAGACAATACTGCAGGATTTTAACATAACAAATGAAATCAAGTTCATACTGAAGGAGGACAGAAAACGTTAACCAAATAACACCTCTTTAGTTAATAGTACTATGTTAATTCTACCTATGACTTAAAAGTAGTATATTCTGACATTGTTTCACTTCATTTTTTTTTATTTTATAGCATAAGCAGGTAATATTTACAGCATCCCTTTTTATATTTAATGATATTTTATTAAGAAATGATCTATTCATTTTACATACCAACCACAGATTCCCCCTCCTCCCTCTTCCTCACCCCCAGAACTCCCCGCAACCCGCAAACCACCCCTCTAATCCCACCTCCTCCAAGTCAAGGTCTCCCACTGGGAGTCAGCAGAGCCTGATACATTCAGTTCAGGCAAGTCCAGGCCTCTTCTCCCTGCACCAAGGCCCTGCAATGTGTCCCAACTTAGGCACTGGGCTCCAAAATGCCTCTTCATGCAGCACCAGGGACAGATTCTGATCCCCCTGCCAGAGCATCCTTTTTTTATGATAGCAAATATTGTATAATTGGTTATAAATATCAGAGGATATTAGAAATATGACCTGTTTTGTTTCCAAATTTAACATTAGTCTACAGAATAAGAATTTAAATGACTTCATTGAAATATACTTCAATATTTTCCAGAATTTTTCTAAAGTGAAATAGAATAGAATAGAAAAACACAAACTCTCTACAGTTATTTAAAACAAAACCATATCTATACCAAGGAAAAGAGTTTGACCTTAAAAAACAACAACAACAACAAAACTTCAATGTAGTTGCTGATCCTCAACTGAAATTATTGTGTACATTAGAGAATAACATAATCAAACTTGTAGAAACTTTGCACTCTCTGTTTGGTGATATACTGAGACCAATGTAAGAACACTGAATAGGAAAGCTGATTGTGTTATAATGCATATCCTGATTATTACTACTATAGTAATAACCTGTAATATTTATTGGTCATAAGAAATAATGGAAATATTTAATGTAATCTTGAGTTTATGATTTCTAGACTTCTACTATATTATTTTAAGCAAACTTTATTAGTTTATTAGTTGCAAACTTTATAAGATCTTTTTAAAATGAGGATACACTATCAGGCCTGTACACTCTGTTAGAGCATACTAAAAATCTATGTACAATATAAAAATGAACACAAATAAAATATCTTGGTATAAAGTGAAAAAAATGCATTCTGAAGAACCAATCATTGACCTTAGAACCAATCATTGACCTTAGACTTCTGAAACGCTAATACTACTGGATACTCAGTGATGGGATTTTCAATAGTGCTATTATAATAATGTGCTTTAATCTGGTCAGCAATCACGGAAGGATAGAAATTTCTATTACTTATAATTTTATGTAACTATTACTAAGTTTTCTTTCTAGCTAAAAATAAATCACTCTATATCACTGTTTTCACTAATGGTATATAAAAATAGTAAGCATTTGTATTTTATTTCAAGTCAGAGTGAATATTCATTAATAAAAATTTTCATATTCTATCAATTGACTATCTGCTTAAGAACTTCCATATTGGTAATCCTATTTCACACAGTATTTCCTTGTTATTTAATAACAATAAATGGCAGGTAATGTGTGGTGGTTTGAAAGAAAATGGCTTCAAAAGGGAGGGGCACTATTAAGAGGTGTGGCCTTGTTGTAGGAAATGCGTCACTGTGGGTACAGATTTGGAGGTCTCTTTTGCTCTTTTCCCTCAGTGTGACTGTCAGCTAAGACATAGGACTCTCAGCTCCAGCACCATATCTGTCAGCAAGCAACCATGCTCCCCACCATGATGATAATGGATTGAACCTCTGAAATTGTAAGTGAGCCCCCTCAATTAAGTGTTTTCATTTATAAGAGTTACCATTGTCATGGTGTCTCTTCACAGAAACAGAAAAACCTAAGACATAATATTTATCAAAAATAAAACCAGCTACCTATTACAACTCTGACTATAGGATTTTCTGAACACATTTACTCAATTCTAATTATTGAAGCATTTTTACTCTCATTTGGAGAATGGACCCTATAACCAGAGGTTTTCTTGTGCCCTGTAGCCACTGGGTCCCAAATAAACACACAGAGGCTTATTATTAATTACACACTGTTTGGTCTGTGGCTCAGGCTTATTGCTAGCTAGCTCTGACATCTTAAATTAACCCATTTCTGCTCATCTATATTTTTCCACATAGCTGTGACATTACTGGTATGCTGGCATCTTGTTCCTTGGGCAGTTGGATGGCCTCTCTTCTGACTCCACCCTTCTTTTCCCTGTGTCTCTGCTTGGATTTCTCACCAGGCTATAACCTGTCTTACTATAGGCCAGAGTAGCTTCTTTATTAACCATTGATAGCAACATATGTTCCACAACATACAGAAAGACCATCTCACAGGAAGGCCTTGATCATAGACTATTATGTTAAAGTGTGTTACTTTTGTTTATGTTGCATTTGTTGAACTTGGTGAAGCTGTGTTAAATTGCCTGTCTAAAACATCTGATGGTCTAATAAAGGACTCAATGGCCAATAGAGCAGCAAGAGAAAGGATAAGTGGAAATAGTAGGCAGAAAAAATAAATAGAAGGAGAAATCTGGAAGGAAAGAGAAGAAAGCTAGAGAACAAGAGGAGAAGGAATTTCAGACGCAGCCACCCAGATCAGATACACAGGCAGACATGGAGTAAGAAGGAAAGGAAAGGTTTGCAGACACAGAGAAAGGTAAAAGCTCGGGGGCAAAAGATGGGCAGGATAATTTAAAGTTAAGGAAAGCTAGCAAGAAACAAGCCAAGCTAAGCCTGGGATTTATAATTAACTATAAGCTTCTGTGTGTGATTTGTTTGAGAGCGGAGTGGCAGGCTCCCTAAAAGAGCAAAAACAACCAACAACACATCCCAGCATTTTCAGTCTGATAATATGAATTGAAATATGTTATACTCAGGTTATTGCAGTTTGGATTTTACCTAACACAACATGAATATCATCATTTAAATAAATAATATATATATATATATATATATATATATATATATGTGTGTGTGCGTGTGTGTGTGTGTGTGTGTGTGTGTGTGTGTATAAACAGGGCTTGTTAAATCTCCAATTACTGGCTTTTCACACCAGATAATTCTGCTTTCAAGTCAGGAGAATTGACATGGATGTAGAATTGGGGAAATAATTATATCACACTATATGTATTTATAGGGTAAAGTGTATCATTTAAATCCATTTATATAAAGCACAGTGATCAGTATAGAGACATTGTCTCATCTAGTGCCTTAAATATTTATCATTTTGTTTTATGATAACACAAATATTTATATTATTTATTTTAAATTATATCATTAATAATAATCAATTATAGTTATCTTATTGCCTACAGAATATCAGAACTCTTTCCTCCTATACAGAAGTTTTAGACTTATGGAACTATGTAGGTAGCATAAACTATAGGAATTGAACTGAACATCCCTAATTTAGAGTAGATTTATACCTTTCTCATGCTTTGAAAATGCAAAAAAATAGCAGTAAATTAACCTTTGGCTTTAGCAGAAAATCTTTAGATGTAGGGAGATGTAGAAGTGTCTCAGTGAGTCAGAGTAATGGCAGCTTTTCCAGAGTACTCTGGTTTGATTCCCAGCATGCCCATGGCAGTTCACTAACTCTGTTACTACAGTTTCAGGAGGCCCACATCCTCCCTTTCTGGAATCTGAATGCACTTTACACACATGGTGCACTTGCATATATGCAAACAAATATCCATATACATTAAATAATAAAATTAAATTAAAAAAATCTTTTGGTGCAAGCAACATTGTCAGCTGCTCAAAATAAATTTACTCAGCTTTCAAGATTCATAGAAAGAAATTGTCCCTGGAAAGTTAGCCACAAATACATATTTAGCAAAAATGATATTTGCATTGCAATGCCAATTTTCTAAAGAAGGATCAGATACACATTGTCTCAATTTATAAAGAAAGGATGTTCTTACTTTCCAAATTGGAAAAGTAGAACAAGTTTAGAAGATTCTATTCATATTCTATTCCTTGCTAGTATTACATATTCATAAATCGTATTTTAAATTCAAATTCTATGATATGTACTACTTTTAAAAGTTGTATGTCTTCAAAAATTGTGAAAATGCATGGATATGCTTCATAAGAAATGACATTAGTTATGCATTGAAATTTTGCTTGATAGATGTAGAAAGTAAACAGGTAGTATAAGCCTAAATGTGAGGTGACATCAAAATTTAGATAATGTAAAAAATATTGTGACCCTGGAATCACATGGAATAATTTTAGGTTATACACTGTAATCAACAGAGTTAAGCACTACAAAAAAACCCAATGCATATTTTATATTTTTTCATGTTTATTTCACTTCTTTGAAATTTTCATACATATATGAAGTGCATTCTGATTACTATAACACTTAGTGTCAATTATCTCCCTTATAGCCCTATTAATCTACAACTTAACCCCCATAATTGCATTAAATTACCTTTAATATTCATGTTATTCTTTTGTTTTTACTATTTTCATTTAGATGAATTTATCTATTCTATAGAACTGGCTGTAGAATGTTCTGTATGTTAAATGTGTTGCTCTGATTGTTTAATAAATAAAACACTGATTGTCCAGTAGCCAGGCAGGAAGTATAGGCAGGACAAACAGAGAGGAGAATTCTGGGAAGTGGAAGACTGAGTCAGAGAGATACTGCCAGCCACAGCCATGACAAGCAAGATATAAGTTACCAGTAAGCAACGAGTCTTGTGGCAAGTTATAGACTAATAGAAATGGGTTAATTTAAGATATAAGAACTAAGCTGGGCAGTGGTGGCGTAGACCTTTAATCCCAGCACTCAGGAGGCAGAGTCAGGCAGATCTCTGTGAGTTCGAGGCCAGCCTGGGCTACTGAGTGAGTTCCAGGAAATGCACAAAGGTATACAGAGAAACCCTGTCTCAAAAAACCAAAATAAATAAATAAATAACTTAAGATCTAAGAACTGGATAACAAGAAGCCTGTCATGGCCACACAGTCTATAAATATTATAAGTTTTTGTGTGCTGATTTTATAAGTGGGCTGTTGGACTGACAGGAGTTGGCAGGGGCTGGAGAGAAAACTCTAGCTCCAAGAACATAGTGTGTACTTCAGTGGGTCGAAAACTGAAGACAGTGACTTCTTCACCCAGGAACCAGTAGTAATGAGTACTTCATCACAGAGAATTATAGCCGTCTCTGGATGCATAATTTACTTCAAGACTGTTGGCTCAGCCTTCTGTGAGCCAGAAGTCAGCCTTGCACAGTCCTGTGAGCCAGAAGTCAGCCTTGCACAGTCCTTCTGTGAGCCAGAAGTCAGCCTTGCACAGTCCTTTTCTCTGTACTCCAGTTTAAGCTTACTTTCTTTTCATTCCACAGTTCTTTCTAGTGTTGAAAGTTAAGGTATAAATGTCCTGTAGATGGTTAAACTTGCTACTAATGTCCATCACTTTTGCATTGGTATGTTTCTGCATTTACCCCTAGTCCTTACAAAAATGCATCTCTGTTTAAAGCTTGAGGTAGGAATATGCTGTCTATGGCTATAAGCATAATGTTTAGAAGGGAGCTTGGCCAATGACATTTTAGTGGTATAACAATATTAAGTTCACTGCTAGTGCCTCAGACCTCCTCAGCCACATGCCTTACAGCCCTCCAGTGTACTTTTGATGCGGGAGTATGTAGAAAGATTTAGAACAGAAGATTTAGAACAGAGTACTTCACAAAGAAGTTCTTTGTGAAAACAAAGACCTCGTATATGACAAAGTTCCGTGTGACTTTTGATTTTATTAATTTAAACACAATATTTCTCTCAGAAATAGAATTACATATGTTTTAGAATCTTACAAATTTTGATTGATATAAACTTAATCAGAATCATGAATTCAAATTATGGAACATTGACACTGTTTTTGATTTATCACATTAATTACTATCTGTGGGAGCAGCCACCATAGTCCCTGAGACATATAATCCCCAGAGTCCCTGCTCTAAGTTTTATGTATTCAAGGGTAGAGTGTAGTGATATATTGTGTCCCCTAATATATTGTGTATCCTAATAAAACTTATCTGGGGTCAGAGAACACAACAGCCACTAGATTAGACATAGAGGCCAGAAAATGGTGGCACACACACCTTTAATCCTATCACTTGGGAGTCAGAGATCCATCTGGATCTCTGTGAGTTGAAGAACACACTAGAAACTGAGCCAGGCATGGTAGAATGCACCTTTAGTCCTATCACCTGAGATCTCATACCTTTATTCCCAGAAAGTGATCGTAGAAAACAGAAAGGAATATAAGGCATGAGAACCAGGAACTAGAGGCTTTTAAGCTTTTAGGCTTTTAAGCAGTTCAGCTGAGATCCCTTCTGGATGAGAACTCAGAGGCTTCCAGTCTGAGGAAATAGGATCAACTGAGAAGTTGGAGAGGTGAGTTTGGCTGTGACCTGTTCTGTCTCTCTAATTTTTCAGAATTTACCCCAAATTCTGGCTCTGGGTTGTTTTATTAATAAGACCATTTAGCAATTTGTGTTACAGTAGAGATACATTTGGAGTATGAATATTGGAAAACTGTATTTAATATTAGTATCTTTATAATATTTGAATGTAAATTGCCCTTGATAATGGAAGAAAGCAATTTAGGTAAATCTCTTCATGAAGACAACTTAATAGTTTTATATCTCTTTTATAAAAAATAAATCAAAAGAAGATGAAATATTGTTCAATATTCTTTATTATTGTGGCTTATTAGTCAAAATAAAACTAACCATATATAGACAGGTACTACTGAACTTGACATTCTAAAGATTTAGTTCCAAAAGAACAGATCCAGCAGTAATGACTAATTTCAAACAATTTTTGTATTATCATTCATTTAGTATTTTCAATTTAGGAAACATTAAGCAAGAATGCTTTTTTCATAGTAACTATCTTGCCAAATATCTGGAAAATACATTGAATAAAGGAAAATTCATTCTTCTTCAATATGGAGAGTGGTGGAAAATGATACATCCTGAATAATCATTTTGAAGCAAGAATTCATAATTATTTAAAATCAGCAGTTATTATTTTTATCCTTGTGTATAAACTCATGTATCTTGCAAAATTAATCTGAAGACTGAATCAGATTTACTAGCCTTACAATTATTCTTATAACAGAATCTTATATGGTGATATTTTATTTGTACTGAAATGTGATTTTATTTGTATGTTAATAAAGTTGCCTTGGGGTCAGAGCAAGCTATAGCAGAAGCTGGGTGGTGGTGTCTGCAGGCCTTTAATCCCAGCACTTGGGAGGCACAGCTAGGCAAGATCTCTGTGTGTTCAAGGATACAGCCAGCATGGCAACACATGCCTTTCTCAAAACCAACCTTAGAAGACCTGGAGGTCTGTACAGACAGGCAGTGATGAGCAGGTCATGTGGTTGGGTTTACAACCAATGGGAAGGCAGAACAGAAAGTCTATAAAAAAGAGAAAAACACAGGAAGTAGGTTTCTTGCATAGAGTAAAGACAGCAGCAGCAGTGAAGGGTAAGGTTTTCAGCTCTCTGCCATTGCTCTGACCTCTTGGCTTTTAACTCTGCACTTGGCTCTGTGTTTCTTATTTAACAAGACAGTTACATCTACAGGCTTACATTCAGAATTAAAAAAAATTCCATAAAATACACTATCTGCTATCATAGAAGCTTTTGATAATTTTGATGACATTATGGAAAAATTACATGTATGTAAGTTCTATTTGTGATAGATTTAAAACTTGATATTATTCTGTTTCCCATAGAAATGATTCATTTTTGTGTGTTGATTTTACCATTTATATATAATTGTTTTCAGGAAAGAAAATATTCTTTTTTTTTCTAGACAAAAAACAATCATGACTGCTAAATAAACATCTATAATTAAATCCATTTATATTTATCTTAAAATTATGGTGAAATAACATATTTATGTTCTTTCAAATCAAGTGAAAAAATGACTATTTATAAAATTAATTTTGTAGTAAATCTTTTCTGAATGATGTGTATTATCAAGTTAAGTAAGAACAATTTATTAGGATCAGTTACTCCTAATCAAATTTCAGACTAAGAGTTCTCTAAATTTTTGCATGAAGTGACTAGTGTTTGAGATAAATTCTGTGGTGGTCTCTGAGTAGTCACTTCCAATGTTGTGAAAAGGAAAGAGAATTTCTTTAGGATTTATTTTCTATTCTGAACTAAAGGGTCTACTTCCCAAGGATTGAACATTAGATTTTAATAATTGTAGAGAGCTGTATACAGCTGCGCCTCAAAGATGGCGCTGGCTTCTTCCCTCCACCTTCCCAACAGTGAGCACTCTCTGTGATAAACAACTCCATATTTGGCTAAAGCAAAGATTCTGGCTTGCTTCCACGCACCTGGACCTATTGGTAGTGCCCACGTGGCATATCAGGGTTGGCTAAGAGCTGTTTTTCCTGGGGTCAGAAGATTGTTCAAGGTTCCTGAATAAACTGCTGAAAGAAGAGCCTGGTATTGTGTCTTCCTTGCTGGTCAAGGTGGTCGTGGCAAGTGGTGGCCCGTATGGGGAACTCCAGTTGCTTTCAATGAGGGATCAGAACTTTTTGCAGTCAGGGTGGTGTACCAGTAAGTTCCCAGGTAAGGTGGGAATCCACGACAAAAGTGGAAACCTTTTTGCTCTTCTCTGTAGATAAAGAGAGAGCAGAATAAAGAGCTGGTCGATAGGCGAGCTAAAAACGAAAGTGAAAGGTTGTCCATGATATCAGTAAATTCGCTATGGGCGCTGCTTCTTCACACCCAATTTTTCTGGTTCTTAACAAGCTACTGCACTCAAAGAAATTAAAGATAGAGAAAAGTACCTTAGAGAGATTTTTGGACAAGTGTGATATTGTTGCCCATGGTTTGCCATTTCCGAAAGCCTCACAATATCCTCCTGGGAGAAACTGGGAAGGGATCTAGATTTTGCTTTTGAACAAGGGACACTCAAAAGTGCAGTAAGGCCAGTCTGGAAATTAATAAGAGACTGTCTTGAGGATCAGTGTTACAGTGAAGTGGTAAAAAATGGTCATGCAGCCCTAGAAATGCTACAGGAGGAGAGATCAGAAAAGGCAAACAGTAAAAAAGGGAAGAAGAGAGGGGGTTATACCCCGACCTTACTGAAGTAGAGGCCTCTCAGAATGCATGCCCCTCACATGTCATGCGGCACCCTTGGCTCCTCCGCTCTACATGGAGGGCCCTGGAAGTGGCAGCTCCAGATGCTCTTTCAGCCCAGACGTATGGAAAACAGTCAGAACTGAGTTACACCTAGCCTGTCCAGTATTCCAGGACCCACAGGGACAGCTGTATCATGAGCCTTTAGATTTTAAGGTGATAAAATCCTTGGCCAAGTCTGTGCGGACCTATGGGATCACAGCCTCTTTCACTGTAGGCCAGGTGGAGGCCTTAAACAGGCATTGCATGACACCCAGTGATTGGAGCGGGCTTGCACGAGCATGCTTGAGCCCAGGCCAATACTTAGATTGGAAGGCCTTCCTGATTGAGTTTGCTAATGAAGAGGCTGCAGCCAATCAGGCTGTGGGGAATGCTGCTTGGGACAGAGACCTGCTGCTCAGACAGGGTCGATCTGCTAATCTACAGACGGGTTGCCCTGTTCAAGTTTATGAACAGATTAATAAAATTGGCATTAAAGCATGGAAGGCCTTACCAAATAAGGGCGAAGTGAACAGTAACCTCACAAAAATTTTGCAGGGCCCCAGGGAGCCGTTTTTGGACTTTGTCGCCCGTATGGTTGAGGCTGCCAGCAGAATTTTTGGGGACCCAGATGCAGCTATGCCTCTTATTAAACAACTTGTCTATGAGCAATGTACTAAGGAATGTAGGGCTGCCGTAACCCTGTATAAGTCCAGAGGGCTAGAAGCATGGATAAAGGTACACAGAGAACTGGGAGGACCCCTGACCAATGCTGGTCTGGCAGCGGCAGTAGTCCAACGGACTCAGAGTAGAAAAGGAAGCTCGGGTGTCCGTACCTGTTGATGCTCCTAATGCCATGACTCAATTTAGACATAAAAGAGATTTTGGGATTACAGCCGCCATTGTTATGGCCATTTCCCTGGCGGCGATCAGAGCAACCACCGTGGCCATTGCCATGAGCCACTCTGTGCAAACAGCACAAACTCTAAATAATCTATCTGCCAATGTAGCACAGGCCCTAGACATGCAGAAGGGCATTAATGCTCAGTTAAAGGGGGGTTTATTGGTAGTCCACCAAAGGATTGACCTGGTTCAAGAGCAAATTGACACCCTTTGGCAGATTGCCCAGCTCGGCTGTCAATGGAAATATGCTGGGTTATGTGTCACTAGTATCCAGTATGAAAACTTTACCCATGCTACAAATCTGTCTAAACAGTTGTCCAGTTATCTTTTATGCAATTGGACAGGAGAATTCGACAACCTGATGGACCAGCTGAGGGTGGCTATTGTCACAGTGAATTCAACCCAGGTGGACGCTGGATTGGCAGAGGGATTGTCTTCATGGATATCTAATGCCATGAATCATCTTAAGGAGTAGGCAGGTCTGGGAGCTTTGATGGGCCTCCTGGTGCTGGCCTCCTTAGTATGCCTGTGGTACATTTGCCAGATCAGAGGTTCTCAGTGTCGCAATACAGCCATGATTATCCAAGCCTTTACAGCCATTGAAGCAGGACAGTCCCCTCATTCCTGACTGGCCACCTTAAAAAAACTAACCTTTTCTAAGCACAGGATGCGAGGCTTGAGCATTGCACTTGGGGTCCGCAGAGATTTTGGGCCCCAAAAAGAGCATGCCTGATTGCATGTGGGTTGATACCTTGCATTCCCATCTATGTGAAAAAGGGTATCAGACGGGTCTGATCCCCATCGGGTGGATGACACCTGAATAAGGATCAGCACAATGTCCTTGGTACACTCTACAGAGATCAGACCTCAACTCTTGCCTGTTGCTTTATAATAATTAAGGGGGAACTGTAGAGAGCTGCGTACAGCCGCGCCTCAAAGATGGCGCCGGCTTCCACCCTCCGCCTTCCCGACGGTGAGTGCTCTCTGTGATAAACAACTCCTTAATTGGCTAAGGCAAAGATTCTGGCTTGCTTCCTCGCACATGGACCCTATTGGTAGTGCCCACATGACATATCAGGGTTGGCTACCCAATGATTACTTAAGGCTGTGAGAGGGTTTCCCCGGGGTCAGAAGGTTGTTCAGGATTCCTGAATAAACCACTAAAAAAAGAGCCTGGTGTTGCATCTTCCTTGCTGATCGAGGCGGTCGCAGTAAATAATGTTGATAAAGAGCAAGCTTGTATGTTGTGGTAGCTTGCTAATGGCAATGGCCGGGGTAGGTAGTGCTGCCACAGCTGTGTTCTGTGTTGATGTTCTTTGCCATAATGCCACAGGAGTCCATGGAAACCATGTGTTGAACCATGCGTTAAAGTATGAGAGCCATGCTGAACAGCCTTGCACCTCACTGGCCTGGGGAGAAATACCCTAAAACACATCTGAGTGCTGATTGCATCCCTTGTAAGCCCTGGGATAACAGACCCCAATGACCCTGGCATAGGAGACATGGCCCTACCCCTAGTAGGACAGCAGGCCCCCAAACTTGGAAAAGCTGGCTCCACCCCTCACCTGTGGCCACCAAAGCATCTGAGGGCCATGCTGCCACCAGGGACATCAAAATGTGAGTAGACTGTGTTGTCACCAGGGGCCATATTGTCATCCCAGCCAGGCCTGCCTCAAAGGGCTATGTCTGGGTCCATGGCCCAGTATCAGTCAAGGTCTTAGTTGACATACCTAGGCTCCTGTTGTCACAGAGGACCATGCAAATGACTGGGATCTGTTCAGGACTTTTCAATATGGAGCTTTAGTGTTATCTATGGGCTGGTAGGATATAAATGGTCATTTTCTGCTGTACATTATTGAGTCATAGAAAAAAATAACAATAAAGACCACTAGTGTTTATTCATATGTCTGTAATGGAATCAGTTTCCAGTACCCATGGTTTATATTCAACTAAGAAACTTGTTTTCATTTAGGAGAAAATAACACAAGTATATTCAGGAGTAAAATAAAATCCAGCCTTAGCATTTTAGGCATTGCATGTGATATTATGTGGCAAATTTTAATAACAAATATTTTTGAACTGTTTAGAAGATATAAGAAGCTCAAATGACTGATTCCATGTATTTCCTGTGACATATATATATGTGTCACATATATATATTCATATATTTCCAAGCAATACTTTATGAAAGTGCATAAGATAGGCAACAGAATATAGCCTAAGTTATGACACCTTAAAAAAGTGAATAAATCAAAGGCACATTTTATTTCAGCTTGTGGCTTAAAAATTACTTTTATTTGAACAAACACTCAAACTGGCAAGTAGAATTTCCTCCCTCATAGACAACAGACAGGACAGAGAGCTAGCAAGAGAGAAACATTTATAAGAATTAATTTTAAAGGAAAATCAAACACCTTTAATAATGCCTAGAATATGTAGGAAATAATTTTAACTATTCATTTAGAATCAGTAATATGAACAAAAATCTTATGCTGGTCGGTGGTGGCACACGCATTTAATCCCAGCACTAGGGAGGAAGAGGCAGGCTGATCTCTGTGTGTTCGAGGCTAGCCTGGTCTCCAAATCGAGTTCCAGGAAAGGCACAAAGCTACACAGAGAAACCCTGTCTCGAAACCCCCCCCCAAAAAAAAAGGAGAAAAAAAATCTGACTTCATACATCATGGTTAGCTACAAGGAGCAAAAAGCCTTTGTGAAACAAGTGTCAAAAGATGCCAAGTAACATTAGAGAATACTTTTGTGAAGATTCATAAATAGAAATTAAGCAAATAACAATATAAGAACATCCCAGTAATTCTAACAATAATGAATGTGGCTATGCAAATCTACATTTGATATGAGCCAACAACAGAGAATATTCTCCTTTATTAAGAAAATGTCATATTGTTTTAATCTTTAAAAGTAATACATATTATTCATTTTTAATTAAAAACATTTTTGTACTTTTCTAGTGGTGTTAACTCTTTGCCAAGATTATATTTGTTTCAACAAACATACTTTCTCTATTTTATTTATTGTCATATTTACTTTACTTGTCTTCTTTTTGATTTTATAGCATTTTATTGTTTCTTTTGTTCATTTATTTTCTTATTGCAGTAATGTCTCCAAATGTTATATAACTGCCTATGTCTAAGGCACAAAAATACAGCAGGGTGATTTGGAAATTTGCAGATGTTATTAGAATATGGATTTAGAAAATATGCTAGGTGGGTAAAAGTTTTGCTAAATTTATAAAAAATGGTGAGAGTGTAAGCACAGTGAGATGGCAGGATACTAAGAGTGCTTGCTGCCAAAGCAAACTTTCTATGTAAGTTTGTTGCTGGAATCCATATGATGGGTAGAGAGAACTACCATTCACAGTATTCTCAGAGATCTACATATGTCACAGAATACATGCTTCCATTTCCAGATGAGTATATAAAGAAATGCAATATAAAAGTGTAGGCTACTAAAATAAGTAAGTATACCATTGGGTAGTGGAAAATTATTCAAACATTAATGAGTCAGGCTAGTTCTGCAAAATGAATGATCATCTTCATTCACAGTGACAGTTGGGTTTCAAGTAGGCAATTTGATATGTTTGGTAACAGAGTGGGTTGAGTTTATCAGTAATTTTATGACACTCAAAAACTCACTCATTCCATGACTTAGCTTTTATTTGGAAATGGAGGGAACAAATTTGCTTTTGAAAGGGCTGTGACAAAAATGAGAACATTCTACAGGTAAAATTCTGCTTTGTGTCCCAACAGTGGTTGTTGTGTAACATTATTCCTAGAAAGACATGAATAAACATCTCCTCAGTCCCAGATATGGAACTGACCACAACCCAGAGTACAGAATGTATCAAAGTCCAGTGTGGTGAACCAATGAGTTCTTTTGGAATTACTTACAGGATATAGGTGAGAGGCTAAATACAGTGGTAAAAATGAGAAAAGACAGCTGCATAACCAATGTCCACTCCACCAAAAGTAACAGGTCATGAAGTTGAAAAGAATACACACCACACAACTCATAGGCAGATCAATGGATTGGAGGGTTTCCTTTCCTGGGCACAGTTCTGCTAGTCTTTGTTTCTTCTAAGAAACTCAGCTTGTCTGAGAGTTTTCTAGTTTGCTCAAACATCTCTGCTTCTACCAGGCAGTTAAACTTTTCTAAGAGTGACTCTCAGAGTACTTACTGCTTACATACTCCAGGGGTTGGAGAGACCTAGTAAATACTGTCAGTTTCAGAAACTCCATGAAGTTATCTTGAATTCTTTAACTCCTGTCTTAAGTAGTGTCCCTAAAGGATGAAGTGTTTCACTTACCTTAGAACATACTGTTGCTTCAACATCATTTAAACATCTTGTCCTAAAATACTCAGTTGTTTCTCCTATCTCTTGTATTCTATATCTTACAAAGCAAACCTCATCAATGGGAGGCTTAAATCTAAGGGGAAAGTGCTACATACCAGTGGTATGGCATTGACAATTTTTAGATTGCTTTTCTTTTTTTTTTTAATTAAATTCATTCATTTATTTTACATCCCTTCTGTAGTTTCCTCTCCCTCTTCTTTTTCCTTTCTCTCTTCTCCACCTTCCCTCTCTCCCTCCCCAAAGCCACTCCTCCTTTGCTTCTGTTCAGAAAAGGGCAGACCTCCCATGGGTATCAACCAAGCATGGCATATCAAGTTGAGGTAGGACTAAGCTCCTCTCCTTGTACGAAGACTATGCAAGACAATCCAGAATGAGAAATAGGTTTCCCAAAATTAGCCAATACCCTAGAGACAACATCCACTCTCATTTTTAAGATTCCCACAAATAGACCATACTATGTAACCATTATACATGTGTAGAGGGCCTAGATTAGTCCCATGTAGGTTCCCATGTGAGTCCAGAGATTGTGAGATTTCCTAAGTATTGGTCATATAGAAATTTTAGAATATCATGGTATGTTTTATACCAAAAAGGAATAATAGATAATATATATTATTTGTACCATTAGCTCAAATGTATCACATTGCCAATGTCCTGGCTAGTTTTATGTGAACTTGACACAAGCTACAGTTTTCAGAAAGGAGGGAACCTCAGTTGGGTAAATGCTTCCTTAAGATCCAGCTATTGAAAATTGTACTAATTAGTGACTGATGGGAGAGGGTTCAGCTTATTGTTGATAGTGCCATCCCAGGGCAGGTGGTCCTAGATTATTTAAGAAAGCATACTAAGCAAGCGGTGTGATACAAGCCAGTAAGCAGCACTATGGTCTCTGTATCAACTTCTACCTCCAGTTCCTGCACTGCTTGAGTTCCTGCCTTAATTGCTTTTGATAATTAACTATTACATGGAATAATAAGTGAAATAAACTCTTTCTAGCCCAAGTTGCCTTTGGTCATGGTGTTTCATTATAGCAAAAATAACCTAAAGCAGCTGCCCATTCCTTGATAGGGTATGAAACTGTCTGGCATTATATTCCTTTACTAGACCTTTTTCTGGAATTGGAATTCTATTTCTTGAATAAAGAATTTATCTTCAACCAAGATTATAGTTGTGTTTGATAATGCAGATACAAAAACATAAAGATTGAAATATTTGTGATACTTGATTATAGTGGTCACCAACAATTCTAGGAATCAAAAACTTTCTCATGGGCATGGTGGTTCATGCTTATAAACTCAGCTCCTGGGAAGGTGATACAAGAGAATTACAGTGAGTATGAGGCCAGAGTGGTTATACAGCAAGTTCTGAACAAGCAACAGTGTAGGACCTTGTGTCAAAAATGTCCTAGCATGGTGACACAACTATATAAAAAATATTCCAAACCAGTACAGGGTGAAAAAGCCACTATCCATATGCAACTATTAAAAAAATTTGAAAAATGTTGATGGGAAAAAGACAGTAATTTTAAGTAAAATCAATTTAAGTTAGATTAAATATTCAGTAGAAACATAAACATAGTGACTACTTGTCTGTGCAATATGGATCATAAATTTAAAATAATAGGACTGCATGATGAAGAGTTAAGTAAAAAGTAAAAAAAAATGTGAGGGCTTTTACTTGTATCCATTTTAATTCAGTTCAAAGAAAACTGTGGAAGTAGATATTTGGATATTATTTCAGGAGTTCATTAATTAAGTTAGAAACTCAAGAACTTTTCATGTTTTAGCTCCATATTCTTAGAGTATTTATTAACTGATATTTATATCCATTTGTTTTTCAGAAACTCTCATAAACTAGTCTTCAATAAATTATATTCAATAGAGAATGGAAATGTAAAGTTCTCCCATATTTTAAATAGTAAACTTGGTCTCACTTTGTTTCCTGTCAATAATTAGTCAGTAATCAAGGTTTTATAGCTGGTTAAGAAGCATATAACTCAACAAAATATAACAGAAAACTGGATTTTCAATATATCTGGAAAAAGATGATGAATATGTTACTTTATGGATATACTAATTAGTAAGAATTAATTGCTATACAAAGTAAGCATTAATCCAAACATTGTATTGTATTCCCTAAATATTTTCAAATATTTAGTGTCAATTCACAAAAAATAAAGCTGAAAATTAATACATATATAAACAATAATCCTCAACTCATTTCCTTAATTTATATTCCTCAGATTATTTTCTTGAAATTTTAGGCAGTGATGCCTGGTAGAATTAATTGGAAACTTGAGAAGAATGCAAACATATTCTTTTCATTAAGTGTTGCAATCTCTTCAGAGAAACTGATTTTAATTACTTCCATTTTTTACAATGTAATATAACTATTTGTGAATAAAACTTACTCTTATTGTATCAATGTGCATATTTTGATAATATTTATAATTATTTTCTGCTTTTAATTTCAGTAGTTAGCCAGTTGAATACATTAATTAATTTCAAGATCTGAAATTAATTAAATGGAAAATATCACAAAGAACCCTGTTGTCTTTAATTAGTGACTTGTCTTCAGAAAACCTGGATGGGAAATCTTGGAACAACAGGATTGGGATACCAGAAAGCACAATGACAAGTGGATTAAGCTGACCTATTCTCAGTCTTTCTGTTGTTCAATGATTAAAAAGGTAATGCAGGGCAATGTTTTTCTTCTCCTTTTTTTTATTTATTATATTTGTGTTTTAATTTTACATATCAGGCATGGGTTCCCCCGAGCACCTCTTCTCCATTCCCATCTTCTCTAGGGCCAAGACTCCCCTGGGGACCCAGACCTGTCTTTAGTGCATGAGCTGGTTGTTTGGAACCTTGGGCTTACACAGGGACACTTTGCTCAGCCTGGAAGGAGGGGACTGGACCTGCCTGTACTAAATGCAGCGGGGCAACGTTTTAGGAGAAGCTGAAAACATAGTTGAAGAAATTTGGAAGTGTGTCCCTGTGCCAGAGTAAGGAGATCAGAAATAAAAAGGTAGTTGTTATATAGGTATTCACCAACAAAACAAAACATCACAATAGCCCTGGTCATTTCCTATGTTTAATCAAGTGCTTAGTTTATTTTTCTTTTAATATAACCTTATAAAATATTTCTTGAGAAATCCATGTAAGCTTGCAATGTAGTTTGAACATATTGAGGCCCTATTCCTTCTCTCCAATTTATTCACAATGCATTTCCCACATATCCCTCTAAAAGTAATGCCATCTTTTTTTGTTGATTTTACTTCACATTTCACTGAGTTTAGTCAGTTGTACTCATACAGACACAGGTGTGGGGCCATACATTGGAGTGTGATCACCCTATAAGAGATACACTCTTAAAGGAAACTGGCTCTCTATATTCAGAGAAGTAATTTAAATTAGATCATGCCTATATATCTTGTGAAATATATGGTGATATTTTATTTGTACTGAAATGTGATTTTATTTGTATATTAATAATGTTGCCTTGGGGTCAGAGCAAACGGTGGTGCACGCCTTTAATCCCAGCACTTGGGAGGCAGAGCTAGGCAGGATCTCTGTGTGTTCAAGGATACAGCCAGCATGGAGACACACGCCTTTAATCTCAATACCAACCATAGGAGACCCTGAGGTCTATACAGACAGGCAGTGCTGAGGAGGTCATGTGGCTGGGTTTACAACAAATGAGAAGGCAGTACAGAAAGTCTATATAAAAGACATGACACAGGAAGTAGGTATCTTGCAGAAAGGAAAGACAGCAGCAACAGTGAAGGGCAAGGTTTTCAGCTCTCAGCTATTGCTCTGACCTCTTGGCTTTTAACTCTATATTTGGCTCTGTGTTTCTTATTTAACAAGATGGTTACATCTACAGAACTATATACAGATTTTAAATGTTTTTATGACTTTTCTCTTTTACTAAAACAAATGTGATATATCATGAGAGATCTGTAGACAAAACTCACATTACACTTGCAAATGTTCAGTTAGATAAGTAAAAATTTCATGAAATATTTTGACTTGAATTAGGGGTATATGAAGAAGTTAGTGAGAATGCAATGTAAAGAACTTCATATATTTGTGTCTCAAATTCTGTAGAATCCTATTGTTATATCTGAAATCAGTATTTGTATAATACCTGTTTTTGTAGATAGATTACAAATTTAAAAAAAACAGCAGTGTTTTTCACTATGTATAGGAAGAAATTAAAATATGCTGGGAGTCGGAGTGAAAAAAGTTATCTACACAAATCGATAAAGAGAGTCAGGGAATTCCACAGCTAAATGAAGGGCAGCAGGTTGTCTGGACAGTGCGAATAGATTTCTTGAGATTTTTGTAGTGACTAATATATGTGTAAATTATTGACAATAAATGTGCAATTTTCTCTAGCTGTATCAGCAGCTCTGTGAAGAACTGTTACTCTTTATATTAGTAATCCATGTAGAATATTCTATTGAGATTGTTAAAAACCTAAAATATGTGCATCCATTTATAAGAAGAGTATATCCTGGTGCCCTAAATAATCAAGTAGCATATTTTTTATTTTAAAATATTTATAAAGATTTTAAATTAAATATAATTGTATTGATTTCCCCTTCTCTTTCTTTCTTTTAATTGTTCCCATTCACCACTCTTGCTGTCTCTCAAATTCACTTTATTCCTTTATATATATATATGTATGTATATGTATATATATATATGCATGTAGATATAGATATAGATATAGATAGATAGATATAGATATAATTTAAATACAATTTTACCATATGGGATAGAAATGCTTCTTCAAAGAACCATACACTATCTAACTAAAACCTCAGTATTAGGCATTTAAAATCCCTGAGGAATAGCTTTCATAGTATCACAAGGAGCTATGTAAGTTTCTACAAGAAGGAAGTAACCAATAGTCTGTCCAGCCATGATGCTGTAATGGCCTCTCTTGGTTACCAACTACATAAGGATCAACTAAATCCCAAGCTGATGCTTGGAATTACTGTAAAAGATTTTCTTGATTTGATCATTTGAGGTGGGAATACCTAAATCTGATCCAAACCCTCTGGGGCAAGGCCACCTGAAAGGAAATAAGGAAGCTTTTGCTTTTTGCCTGCTCATCTCAATCTCTCTTGCAAGTCCAACTACCCTGTTGCTGAGGCATTCCTTCACTGGTGGTAGAACATATTCAGAATACCAATGAGACTGAAAACATGGCAGCTTTCTAGGACTGTCCTGGGACTCCAATGTCAGGTTGGGACTTCTACATTATCAAATCTCATGAAGTGAACAACTACTGCATTTTCCATTGGAAAACATGCATTTTCAGACCACAGCTAATAAGTCACTATAATACATTCCTTATATTACACACACACACACACACACACACACACACACACACACGCACACACACTTCACTTAGAGAAAACTGATTAATACAGTTGTTTATGAAATAAAACATCAAACAGCATGGCATGGTAACTTTAAGGATACAATACTTTGGTGATAATCATTAGTTCTCTAGAACTAAGTTCTGTTACACAAGAGGGAAACCATGCCAGTTACTGAAATCCTCACCAACTATCCAGGGCTAATGAAGTCATGGATCTTGGCAGGAGGTAAACTACAGCCACCACTTTATTAAACCAATATGATTCCTATCAATATTTTGGATATTTATGCTTTTATTCACAGATAAGTGTAAATCCTACCCATCATCAAAGAAGTGTCTTGCAAGATAGCATTACAGAAAAACACAAATGATCAAAATATAGACAACAAGAGACAACATGGTGCCCAGCCCCATGTGATACATGTACAACACAATTTCTGTATTGTGCTAGTTTGAATGTAATTATCCCTCATTAGCTAATAGGCTGCTTTTAGGACCTTTATATTTGTTGGACTAGGTGTGGCCTTATTGGAGGAAGTGTGTCACTGTAGGGGTGGGGTTTGAGGTCTCATCTATGCTCAAGCCATGCCCAGACCACTTCCAGATGCCTGTAGGACAAGGGTACAGTTCCTTCTCCTCACTCAGATCCTTCTCCAGCACCATGACTATCTGTATGCCAACATGTCCCACCATGATGATAATGTACTGAACCTCTGAATCTATAAGGCAACCAACTAAATATCTAGCTTCATCAGAGCTGAAGTGATCATAGTGTCTCTTCACAGCAGTAGAAACCCTAACTAAGACAGAAGTTGGTACCTTGGATTGGGGTATTATTGTGATAGGCCAGCCCATGCTTTTGTTTGAGGAATACGGACCAGGAGACTGTGGGATAGAAAAGTATTTGACAGCTATAAGTGCTGCTTAATGGGTCACCCTGGTAGAAGCACAGGAGACAGTGCTGCTGGGTGTTATTTGCTTAACTGCTGGGGAGGGGGAAGTGCTTTAGGAGTTTTCAGGAGAGAAGAACACTAATATGCATCCTAGAGTTCGTTCTTGTGATATTTTGAAGAAGAATGTGACTGCTTTTTGCCCTTGTCTAAAGAGTCTACCTGAAGCTAAAGTGAGGACATTTGAATTAATTCTGTTGGCAGAGCAAATCACTGAACAGCCTGGTATAGACTCTGTTTTGTGGTTACTAGTGGTAACTCTAATGAAGATATATAATGAAAGGGAGCAAGCTGAGCAAGGAAAAATATTTGAGGAGAAAAGGAGCACACAAAGTCGAACAGATCTATGTTCTTTGTACAAGGAGATAAACAGATTAAGAAATGGAAAAAAGGGGAGTGGTGGCTTGAGGGCAAGATCCTGCCCAGTTAAATTTCCCACTTGTGAAAAGAAATGGAAGGAAAACTTAAAGCAGGATGTGGCAGTGCATGCCTTTAATCCTGGCCCTAGTAAGGCAGAGGCTGGCAGATCTCAGAGTTTGAGGCCAGTCTGGTCTACAGTTGCAGACAGCCAAGCTTTGGCAGTGAAGGAAACCATCCAAAACAGAAAGTTGGTAAAGATGCAATTAAACGAGGAGGCTTTCATGTTCTAGCCCCAGTAATCAGAAGTTCACAGCTTTGGAGAAGTGGTTCTGGATTCAAGGATAAAAGAAAGGGGCTATGGCATTTGCCTCTGTGACTAAGGAAAGCTGCTGAGTCCAGGCATATGGTAGGGGTGTCCCTGAATGGGGGCCTAGAGAGACTATTGTGGGAAGCTATGAGGTTGAAACTTGGATTATGTTGGAGACCCCAAGATGTCAAAAATGCTAGAGTTGTGGCATAACTGTCAAGGGATGCTGATAACAGGGAGTGGAACCAGACCAAGAGAAAGAAGTTGCAGTCAACAAAGATGAAAGGAGTTGGAAGTCTTTAGAGCATTTTTGACATCACACATAGAGATGCAGAGTTTGGAGTTCTCCCAGCTGGTGTTCAGTCTTGCTTTGGTCAAATATTTCCTCACCATGCTCCTTTCATACATTTTGGAATGGTAATGTATATCTGGTGACATTATATGTTGGATTTATATGATATTTATTTTATTTTATAGGGTATTAAAGTTAAAATATTGAAAGAATCTCAGAGAAGACTTTGAACTTAAAAGTTTTCAACTTTGTTAAGAATGTGGTAGACGATGGGAAATTGTACTAAACGCATTTTGCTTATGATATTGTTACAAGCTATGGGGCCAGAGAGAGGAATATGGTAGTTTGAATATAATTGGCCCCCATAAGCTTATAGGGAATTTTACTGTTAGTAGTTAAGGCTTTGTTAGAGTAGTTGTCACCTTGTTTGAGAAAGTGAAGTCTCATATATGCTCAAGGCATGCCCAGTGTCTCAGACTACTTCCCATTGTGTGCAGAATAAAGATGTAGCTCCTTTTACACTCTAAACTTTTTCTGTAGCACTGTGTCAGCCTGCATACTGCCATGCCCAGCCATGATGATAATGGACAGAACCTCTGAAAAACCAAGCCACCCAATTAAATGTTTTCCTTTATAATAGTTGTTGTGGTCATGGTGTCTCTCCACAGCAATAGAAACCCAAACAAAGTCAGGGATTATAACTGAACTAGAGGGGGTGTAAAATAAAATAAATAAATAAATAACAGGAAGGGCAAGGATCAAGGGAAAAAGATCTTAGGGGATCCCAACTGGATCAAGAATAGAGAGGGAGAACAAGGAATAACAGACCATGATAAATGAAGACTCCCATGGGAATAGGAACAAGCAAAGTGCTAGAGAGGTCCCCAGAAATCCACAAAGATATCTCCACAATAGAATACTGGCAATGGTCAAGAGAAAGCCCAAACTGACCTACTCTGGTGATCCGGATGGCCAAATACCCTAACTGTCATGGTAGAACCCTCATCCAATGACTGATGGAAGTGGATGCAGAGATCCATGGCCCAGGCCCAGGTGGAGCTCCAGGTGAGAAAGAGGAGGGATTGTATGATGGAGAATTGTTGAGACCAAGATTGGAAAAAGCATAGGGACAAATAGCCAAACTAGTGGAAACACATGGACTATCAACCAATAGCTGAGGAACCCCCAACTGGACCAGGCCCTCTGGATAAGTGATTAGCTTGAACTGTTTTCGAGGCACCCAGGCAGTGGGAACCAGACCCTTCCTTAGTGCATGAGCTGTCTGTTTGGGACCTGGGGCTTATGCAAGGACACTTTGCTCAGCCTGGAAGGAGGTGACTGGACTGAATCTACCAAGTTGAGCTAAATCCCCAGGGGAGTCTTTGCCCTGGAACAGATGGGAATGGGTGGGTGGCTGGGGAGAGGGAGGACAGGGGAATCTGTGGCTGATTTGTAAAATTAAAGTATAAATTTAAAAAATACAATAAACAATAGAGAAAAAAAGAAAAAGAAAGTGCAAATTATCAGGGTATGTATGGAAATGGATTGAATCCTAGTACAAGTGAATGACAATCCATGAAGTAGAGAACAATGTATTTCATACTGGATGGATATATCAGGAATCTAAGGTTTATATTTCATTTCCCTTTTAATAAAAAAGGATGTTAAGTACTTTAAAAGTATCTGGAGGTGAGGCAGTTAGAAAATGGTAACAAGGACAGCAAGGAAAGAAGGTCACGGCTAAAATAAGTCAAATGGGATCACAGTGGGGAATCATCAGTGAATATGGAGGAAATAGCTATATGCGAATTGATCACTTAAAATATTTTTGGCCTCTAGTTTCATAGTCTTCTTAAAATATTGAAAACTATCAGTAAATATTATAGTAAATATTAAAAACAGAAGTATGTATATACAATATGAAAGCTAAAAGCAGTGCTACTTGTCTTCAAAATGGCTTTGTGGTACCTGTAGAAACTCTCCTGCAATATTATTGCTTTGCACTGCATTTACAATCCATTTTCACTCATATGGATGACTCCAAAGAGATACCTGGAAATTCTTAATTGGCATTTATAACTTGGCTATAAATGTGCAATGAATTTCATTTGTTGGTTTAAAAAATAAATAAATAAAATAATATAATCTCTAAATGTGATAAAAATTAAAGCTCTATTACTAAATGATGAACACATTTATTAAAATATGAAAAATACTCATTTCTTATTTTTTTCATTCAAAGTTCAATATTCATAAATAAATATTAGTTTTCCTGCTCCCTAAATAGTTTGAGAGAAAAGCTTTACATTTGCATGTTTCCTATATCAGAAACAAAGAAAGAAATCCCTGTAATTAGAGTATGTGTACCTGCAAGATTTCTATATTTAAAATTCAAAGTAGCCTTTTATATCAATAGCCACAGAGTTTAATACTGTTCAAAAATGTAATTACTTTCTGTAAATCTTTCTCCAAGTTATTATGTAAAACACTTGTCTGATCATCATGGCAGAAGAAAAAAGCCTTCAAAGAAAATATGCATGTCTCTCACAATGACTATTTTATCTACTGTCAAAGAAACCTCTTTCTTTTTATTTCGTTCAGAAGTTTTCAAGAAAGGATCTTTGAAAGAGACCTCCATATAATTGCAAATAATCACTTTCTACATAGGTTGTCTTGTATAAAATAGAAATAGTTTTGTCAGCCTTTTGTGATCCATATCCTTTTTTACAAATGAGCTTTTATACTGCAGTCTATTGAATATTCTCTGTAACAATTGAAAGCATACTTTTTCAACAAATTGGAACATGCATAGTAATTTAACATGTAAAATATATTTTCTTTATTTTAATTTCTATTAGGTTTGCTTTCAGTCACTACGTCTACATGCAATATCATTATGTTATTAATATAAGGGGTTAAGTCTGTTTTATATTTCTTATCCTAGACATAATTTGCTCTTTGTTAATTTATTCAATTTAACACTTGTTATTTTAAGCATATTATCACTAAACAAATGTGAATTAAATACTTTTTTAGTTCACCATAACAATAATACCCAATTTTTTCACTCACTTCTTAAAGTCTTCTTTTAATTATTTTCATATTATTTATTATATTAATAAATATATTTCAATTATTGTAGACAAGTGGTATATTAATGTATTCAGCATATAATACATATATGTTAAAGTATAATATTCATAAATATTTTTAATTTATTTGGTCTATGAGGTAATTATAATATCAAAAACAAATTTTTAAATGTTCATAATCAAGCACCCATGTTTTTGACACCTGGTGAAAATATCATTTTTAGTGTCATGACATGGAAGAAGGCATTGAAATGAGAAGGCCATGGAAAAGCAAACACTTGTCAATAATGCAAACCAGAAAAATCGTGGGACCATTTTACAACAAATATTCTGGACTTGTGGGACTTAACATTGTACCATGAAAGCCACATTAATCTCTTCTGTGGGAAGTGCCCCTCATTACCTAATATGCATCATACAACACTGGCATACTAAGAACAGAGTCCTCAGGACAGTAACTCAAGAGATACACTCAATCTAAAGCACCTGCCTTGCTTATAAGTGTACAAGTACCATAAGTTACACAATTTATTCATAATCATGAATCGATTTCATTACAGAAAAATTACTCTGTGTGTGTATGTGTGTGTATGTGTGTGTTTACTAAACATTTATTATAGAAAATAAGTTTATGAAAAGATATCAAAGGATACTATATTATTTAAGATGTGAAGCATAGCTAAAGAAACCATTAAGAACACTGGTACTTGGGCAGGGGGAAGGACTCTAAAATGTAAAGTAGATTACATGCAGCTGAATTTCCTCAGTTCAGTTAAAGGATGGGAGAAAAGGAAACACAGAAATTAAATGGGATTTGGGGATGGGTTACAGAAGAAAAGAATGTGGTTGCTGGGCTTCCTCATAAACACACACACACAAAAGAGACAATTTCAGAAATGTAAATGTAGAAGAGTACCTAAATTAAATAATAACCTCAGACATATAGTATTACTTTTCTTGGCATGCATAGGTAAGATAAAGGAGAGAGCCAGGTGGTGGTGGCGCACGCCATTAATCCCAGCACTCGGGAGGCAGAGGCAGGCGGATCTCTGTGAGTTCAAGGCCAGCCTGGGCTACAAAGTGAGTTCCAGGAAAAAGGTGCAAAGCTACACAGAGAAACCCTGTCTCGAAAAACCAAAACCAAAACCAAACAAGCAAAACAAGAAAAAGGAGAGAAGCACCACCAAGAAGGTCTTTAACAGGCCTGCAAAATGGACATTTCACAAGTGTGAACACACTAATCACAGCAGAATTGGAAACTTGGTAAGTACTGATTCCAAACTTAATTTGTCTATTGTTTTAGCATAGCAGTCATGAAGATAAAACAAATTTGAGTGGCAGAAAATTCAGTACTGTGTGATCGTTTGATTGTGTTCTGACAATTAAAGCTTGCTTGGAGTCAGAGGGCAGAGCTAGCCACTAGCTGATCATAGAGTTTTGTAGGATTGTAGAGAGGAGACATGAAGTGGTAGAGTGGGGCAGAGAGGATCTTGGCCCTTTGCAACAGAGGAACAGGAGAGACAGGAAGCAACTGGCCGTTGCTCCCTGTTCTCTGATCTCTCAGGTTCTCACCCCAATATTTGACTCCCGTTTTTTTAAGCTGCTGGAGTTAGCCCCTCACCACTGGCCAACTCCGTATTCAGGATGGTCTGTGCTTTCATTTTCTGCAGATCTTGGGTGTTGTTTTCACACATTCTCCATGTCCACCATTCAGATGGCTGGTCCTTTGTCAACTTTTCCTGGGCAGTTGTATGCTTGAAGAAAAATCAAAATGTCAGATGTTTTAATTACAGTAACCAAGGTAACTTGAAAAGGGACAGTAAGCACGGCATTCCTAGAAACAGTGTTTTTGTTGTTGTTTGCTTTTCTAGAATAATCCAATCAGAATGACCCTGCCTTCTCAAATATGCAAAAGGTGCATCAAAGGGCAACATTGGACCAATGAATGCAGATCCGTAAGGGACATGTAAGGTAGCCCTTGGCCATTACATTAGGAAATGCCTTGGGGGGGCCTCTTGACTTCTCCCTTGTCAAATTTGATTCAATCATTCCCTGTTTCCATGAGGAAAACTCCTCCACACAGCAATTAAAGGACCTAATGTCTATTGTAACAAAACTATACTGCTCTGGATGATATATCAGAAGTGGAAAACCGAAGAAACTGTAGCCTTTAAAAAAAGATGGTGTTAGCACTATATACATATATATATGGATTAGTCAAAGCCCTAGATGATACATGAAAAGAACTAATGACTATATACATATAATCACAAAATTCTCTATTTTAAAAGAGATAAAATAGTATGCTTTTAAGCAAAAAGACAACATATTGCTCAGTAAAAAATGATCATAATTCCCATTCTCCATTCTCTATAACATGAAGGAAATCTCCACTCACTCAGATATGGTTTTAACTCCATCTCTAACTGACAACACTCTTAAGTTTTAGGATGACATATATATTTATTTCTGTCACTTCTTGACCAATATAGAGACATTGATCAAAAAATACTACAAAATTCTTATCTAAAGTTGTGAAATATTTTAAAATGTACTCATGTATTTTTTTTCCTTATATGCATGTGTCTGTACGATCTTTCACAAGTACCATGTGTGAATGTCTGTGAAGGCCCAAAGAAGGCATTGGATCCTCTAGAGCTAGAATTCAGACTGTTTTGTGCAACGAAACATGGATGCTAGGAGCTTAACAAGGTTCCTTTGGAAGGCAGCAAACATTTTTTTTTTTTTTTACCACTGAGCCACATAGCAGTTCCATGAAAAATAAAAAATGACACTATTTACAGTTATTGAGATTAGTAAAATATATAAATTCTGCAATAATGAACAATACCATGTATTCTAATTTTTATTTTGTAATTTCTGCCATGTGCACTTAGAAAGACTGTTTAGTCAACATAAAACCACATGTTTATATTTATAATAATATCTTTATTTTACAGAAAAGGAAATATGTTTAAAAAAGTTCAATACCATATTTGGTTCACAGTGTCTTACTGTTCTTGTAAAATAAATAAATGCGTACTTTAAAATACCTTATCATTTAAAAAAATAAATTTCAGTCAACCTATTAAAATTATTTTATAGTAATAGTTATAATTAAGTTTATAAATAATAAAAAGTAAGGCATAAATATAACATGTGTATAACATTTATTTATTATTCTGATGTTCATGAAATTTTATTAAGCATTACCATAAATTTCTCACTAAGAGAGTATGTTATTCACATTTATAAATATTAATCTAAAGGATAGAAAGAATGTTCAGTGTTTTAGAGTATATTCTTCTCTTTCAGAAGACCCATATTCAATTCCAAGCACCACATTTGGCAAGTCACAAAGACCTGTTACTCTAGCTCCAAAAGATCTGACACCCACTCTGGCACCCACACATTTAGTCTGCACACACATATGAACACACACACACACACACACACACACAAATAAAAATAAAACACTAAACTATATTATTAGATATGAAATGAATATATACAGCAAATAACAAAAAGAATCTCAGGCAAGGAAAAATAGCAAATTATTTCAATGGTGAATATCTTTTCTGCTAATGGGGCTAAATATTTGTTTATAAACAATGACCTAGTTTCATTAACACCATTACTGCATGTAAACAGTGATTATTTTCACAAATATTGCAGAATCACATACATTTTAAACATCACAGCAGGACTCTCTAATCATGGCAGAAGGTCTTTCTAAAAGAAACAGTTTCTTTGTCAACAGAACCACAAGCAGATGAATGAGAATACTAGAAATATTAATCAATTTTCGGAACAACAATAAATAAATTACAACAGTATTGTTTTCTTAAAACCTCTTAAAAATTAGGTCACTCTGGAAGATTCTGAAAAACAAAACAAACAAACAAATAACCTAATTTGACCAGAAACATTCCACAGTAAAAAATGATAAGGGAAATATAGAAGGAAAATAATAAAAACTATGCTACCTTTTAAAACCTAAGTGCAAACCCCTTGAGGTGTGAGCAGGTAGGCCATGCACCCCTGACTTTTCTAATGACCATAACACCCATTGCCAGCTCTTTGATGTAGGAGAATGGCCAAGATGCACTCTATAGGAAAAAAGAAGCCCAACTTCAGGTTACATAACCCCACCCATTCCTGAGCTTGACCCACTATAGGGTCACATAATTCTTTCAGTCCCAGGCCTCTAGAGAAATCCAATTCACTAACAAACCCTATATAAAGCCTACCTCCTGCTCAAGTCTTTTTAGCTTTTTAAAGAGACAGTCACCTTCCTATGTTTTCCCCTCCTAATAAATCTGTTGTGTGAGGCTTTTTTCTTTTTCTCTCTCTTTTTTGTGTGTGTGTGTGTGTGTGTGTGTGTGTGTGTGTGTGTGTGTGTGTCTGTGTGTGTGTGTGGTATGACTTTGTGGCATTCCTTGACTTTGTCCTTTGCTTGAATGTAATGGGCCCTCATAATCTCACTGGGAGTGGCACTACTTGAAAGGTGTGGCCTAGTTGAATTATGCGTATCTTTGTAAGAGGAAGTGGGGGGGGGGCAGGTTTTGAGGTCTCCTATACCCTGTGTTGCCAGTGGAAGATTTAGAATTCTCATTTACTTCTCCAATGCCATGTCTGCCTACAGGCCTCCATGAGCCATCATGATGGTAATGAACTGAACTTGTGAACAGGAAGCCACTAAATTAAATATTTTCCTTTCTAGGAGTTGTTGGGGTCAAGGTGTTTCTTCACAGCAATAGGAATGCTAATGAAAACAGAAGTTGGTACCAATGACTGCAGTATTGGGATAGACCTAACAAGGCTTTTGTTTGATGGAATATTGACTTTGGGACTGTGGATCAGAAAAGTTGAATGCTTTAAGGGCTGTTTATTGGGCCACTCTAGTAGGTACATGGAAGACAGTAGTTCTGAGTTTCATTTAAAATCTGAGTGCCTGTTTCAAGATGTTTCAGAGGAGAAGGATAATAATATGTGACCTAAATAATGTTCTTATGATAATTTGGTGTAGAATGTGGCTTTTTTTTGCCCTTGTCCAAAAAGTCTGCCTGAGGCTAAAGTGAAGAGCTTTGGATAATTCCACTGGCAGAGGAAATCACTAAATAACCTAGTATAGATGCTTTTCCTGTGGTTATTAGTGTTAACTCTAGTGAAGATTTATACTGAAAAGGAGCAAGGTAAAATATAACATGTAAATTCTGAGCACCAGGAAATGGAATGGAGCTATGCCCTGTGTTCAAGGAGATAAACAGGTTAAGACATGAAATAAACAGAGTAGTGAATTCATGCCAAGATCCTACTCACATAAGATTTCAACTTGTAAAAAGGAATTAAAGAAAAGCTTAGAGCTGGGTATATTGGTGCATGCCTTTAATTCCAGAACTGGAAGACAGTGGCTGATAGATGTCTGAGCTTGAGGCTAGCCTGGTCTACAGAACAAGTTCCAGGACACACTTGCCTAGGCAGTGAAGGAAATCATGGAAAACAGAAAGCTTTTGAACATGTTTTTGAATGGTGGGGCCATGTTCCTGCCCCAGAAGCAGCAGAACTTGTTTCAGCTATGTGGTTCTGGCTTTAGTGTCAAGGATAGAAGAAAGAGATTATGGAACATTCTTCTGAGACTAAGAAAAGCTGCTGAGGCCAGGCATGTGTCAGGCATGTCCCTGAATAGAAGCACACAATGGCCATTGTGTGAAGCTATAAAAGGAGAAGCCATGGGGACTCCAAGATGTTGGAACTGCCAGAACCATGAGATACCTGCCAAGGAAAGCTGCTAAGAGGGAGTGGGAACAGTTGAAGAGAAAGATATTTCAACCCAAAAAACGCAAAAGGAGTTGAAGATCTGAAGATGGCTTTGACATCAGACATGGAGATGTAATTTCAAGTCTACCCAGCTGGCTTTCAGTCTTGCATTTTAGTCCTGTGTTTCCTTGCTATGCTCCCTTCCCTACATTTTGGGATGGTGATGTATATCCTGTGCCCCTATATATTGGAAGGATATGGTCTGTTTACTTATTTAGGTTTTATAAGAAATTACAGTTAAGGTATTGCATGATTCTTAGAAGAGACTTTGAACTTTGTACTTTAAAACACTGTTGACACAGTGATAGAGTATTGGGTCTTTGATGTTGGACCAGATGCATTTTGCACTATGATGTGGTTAAAAGCTTATAGAGAACAGGGAGTGAAATGTGGTAGTGTGAATTGTAATCAACCCCCATAAGCTCATAGGCAGTGGCACTATTGGGAGCTGTGGCCCTGTTGAAGTACATGTTGCCTTGTTGGAAGAAGTATGTCACTGTGGGGCTGGCTCTGAGGCCTCCTATGCTGAAATTTCTGCCTGGTGTGTCAGTTTACTTCCCATTGCTTGATTAAAATGTCTAACTCTCCTCTCCATCACCATGTCTGCCTACACTTAGACATAGTTAGGGTTTCTGTTGTTATGAAGAAACACCATGACCATGGCAACTCTTATAAAATAAAATATTTAATTGGGGTGGCTTACATTTTCAGAGGTTCAGTCCATTTTTTCATGGTGGGGAATGGCACAGGCAGGCAAACATGGTACTGGCTGTATCCTGATATGTAGGCTATAGGAAGTTATCTGTAACCTGGGCAGTATCTCGAGTATATATTAGTCCTCAAATCCCACCTCCACAGTGACATACTTCCTTCAAGAAGATCATATCTACTTCAACAAGGCCACGTCTCCTAACAGTGCCACACTGTTTGGGGGCCATTTTCTTTCAAATCAACTCATTCCACTTCTTATTCCCCAAATACTTATAGCCATAATGTAACATAAAATGCATTTAGGCCAACTTCAAATCCCTCATAGTCTATCATAGTGTCAACAATGATTTAAAGTCAAAAGTTCAAAGTCTCTTCTGAAAGTCATGTAATATCTTAACTGTTATCTCCTATAAAATCAAAATCAAAAAACAGATCACATATTTCCAACAGTTTCCAAGCCTTAGGGCATAGCACTATTCCATCTCCAGTTGCTTTCTTTTCTCCTCAAAATTTACATGTTGTATTTTTCCTTGTTCATTTTCTTTATATATCTTCATTAGAGTTAACACTAATAACAACAGGGGAAAGTTTGTACTAGGCTCTTATGAGATTTCCTCTGCCAACAAAATTAATACAAAACCCTTCACTTTATCCTCAGGCAGACACTTTGGACAAAGGCAAACGGCAGCAACATTCTTCACCAAAATATCCCCCAAACAATCCCTAGGATACATATTAATATTTTTCTTCTTTGAAACCTCCTGGACCAACCACCCACAGTCAAATCATAATCAGGACCACTGTGTTTCATGTTCTGCTGTGGATATCGCTCTGTACAAATAAAATGCTGTTTGGCCAGTGGCTAGGCAGGAAGTATAGGCGGGACAAGAGAGAAGAGAATTCTGGGAAGTAGAAGACTGGAGAGAGACACCGCCAGCCGCCGCCATGAGAAGCAACATGTAAAAACACTGGTAAGCCACACGCCATGTGGCAAAGTATAGATTAACAGAAATGGGTTAATTTAAGATAGAAAAGGTAGATAACAAGCAGCCTGCCACGACCATACAGTTTATAAGCTATATAAGTTTCTGTGTGCTTTCTTGGTTGGGTCTGAGCGACTGTGGGACTGGTGGGTAAGAGAGATTTGTCCTGACTGTGGGCCAGGCAGGAAAACTCTAACTACAATGTTCATACTAGTATAGCCCATTAAGCATTATTTAAAGTATTCCACTGCTTTCCTAATCCAAAATACCAAAGTCCAAGGTCCTCCAAACAAAAATATGGTCAGACCCTTTTAGACCAATATCCCAATCCCTATTATCAACTTCTGTCTTAGGATGTTGATTGCTGTGAAGAGACACCATGACTATGGCAACTCTTATAAGGGAAAAATATTTAATTGGGTGGCATACATTTTCCAATGTTCAGTCCATTATCATCTTGGTGGGTCATGACAGCATATGCACTGACATAATGCTGTCTACATTTTGATATGCAGGCAACAAGAAGTAGTTTGTGGTAATGGGTGGCATTTTGAGCATATATGAGACCTCAAAGCCTGATTCCACAATGATAGTCTTCCTTCAACAAGATCAAACCAACTCCAACAAAGCTATACCTCATAATAGTCCCACTCTGTTTTGGGCCCATTTTATTTCTAACCACAAAAACCTCCTAGCTATAATATTTACACTAAGTATGTGTTTCTGAAGATTGGTAACATAAATTAGTAACTGAAGTATGAAGATACATATCCATTTTTCTATAGTGGGCTAGCCACTACAGAAAATTTTCTATTGGTAATAGATAGCCAATTAGCCTTTTCAGTAGGAAAAACTAGTTCTTCTTCTTTCAGCTGCCATTAACTAATAACCTGCACCTTATCATAAAGTGGTGGTACCCAATGAGATTTCCCCATTGTTGGGGATGTCTTTCTGTATGCTGTGAACGTGTTACTCTGATTGATTGATAAATAAAATGTTGATTGGCCAGTGGCCAGACAGGAAGTATAGTATAGGTGGGATAAACAGAAAAGAGAATGCTGGGAACAGGAAAGCTGAGTCATGAGTCGCCAGACAGGAAGATGTAAAAGTCCCAGTAAGCCACAAGTCAGTTGGCAACATATATATTAATAGAAATGGGTTAATTTAAGATGTAAGAACTAGATAGCAAGAATTCTGCCATGGCCATACTGTTTGTAAGTAATAGAAGTCTCTGTGTGTTTACTTGGGTCTGAGCGGCTGCAGGAGCTGGGTGGACACAGTAAATCTTCAACTCCACCCATCCATGATTGCATGTTAACATGTGTTTTCATTGCTCATGCTTTCTTTAGGCAGATGTATTGTTGGGATTTTATCGCTGAAGCATTTAGAATGTAGTTAGGAATTCAATTGGTTAAAGAAAGTCACAATAGTAAGTTCTTCTTTAATCTAAGACCTCACAAGACAGAGGCAGTTGTCTAGATTTACAGTACTGGTCGCCATTTGCTTCCCATTAAGTATTCATTAAATTAAATTAATTAGATGTCAATTTCCAATAAGATATTCATGTTATTATTACACTCTTAGAAACAACCCACTGTGATGGTCATTGCTTTGGTTTGCAGGTGTCATAGCTGACTATACTCTATTGATTGCTCTTTTCCCCTGAGCTCCTTTTATCGAACCTTGTAGTACTGTGGAAGGTATTCCTCAGGGAGGAGTATTCTGAGATAAAATAAGAATATTAAATGTATTTAAAAATACAGCACTGAAATATAAATAATAATTTAGAAATTGAACAGAGGGGCACATACCTGTCATCACAGTATTTGAGAGGTAGAGGAAGAGGGATTGATTATTCTTGGGCTACAAAGAGAGTTTGAGGCCAGGCTGGTGGCTATAAAACCCTGTCTCAATAAAAAAAATTATTATGTTTTAAATATAAACACTATTATATTAGTATATAAAATGTATATAATATATATTTACTTATATATTCCTCAGTTTCTCTACTTTCATTCTAGTAATATGGCCTACCACTAATTTATTCATCCTTGCAAAAGACAAGGGAATCCTAAGTCTGAGAAATTTAGCATTATTGCAAATGTCACACTTAGAGATTGTGTAAAAATTAGAGAATAAGTACCTTCAGACATAAGTAACTGGAGATTACTACTCACAATGTGATAATTTTAAAAAATTGATACATTTATTCTCAGTGAGCAGCATTAAATGACAAGACTCTTGTGGTAGAAGACCTACATTCTACAGTCTTCAGTGTCATGTAATATTCTTCAAGACTATTTTTTTTATCTGAAGTGAGAGACACAGTAGTTTTTCCTCTCAAACATTTGCTATGCAAATACCCTTATAAAGTTAGTCCACATGTATATATGTATACACATATGCATTAAAAAACAATTAGTGATAAAGGTGGTCATGAATTTGAAGAAATGTAAAGAGGGGTTTATGGGATATTTTGGAGAAAGGAAGTGAGAAATATTATAATTAAATTATAGTCTCAAAAATTAAAAAAGATCGAAAATTTAGTCTACAGTAAGATATTTCCTATTATTTTAAGACATGAATCAGTAAACAACTGTCTCCAGTAAATTAAAAAATGGCACGCTAATTACTATAATTTTATACTAAATAATAAATCTATAATATGCCAACATATCATTTTTGGTAAAAATTTTAAATATATTTTCTAATTTTATGATTTTCAAAGATAATAAGTTTGTGTCATAGATCAATGACATAGTGTTTGAGTAGCATACATGAATTTCTTAGTTTAAGTATTAGGATCAACACCAAAACCATGCACTTATAATTTTGGAGAACACTTTTATATTTTACATTTATTTTCAGTGATCTAGTGAGTAAAATACATAGTAGAATACTAGCACAAAATAAACTAGTTAAAAATTACTTTTGTGAATACACAAAATATTAGCCAGTTACAGCATTAACTAATGTGTGTTTGGCATGTTAGGAGAGAATACTGCTTTATTCCATTTATTAATGAAATATAGAAAAATGGACCAGATGATCTCCAAGGATTCCTTAATGTAAAAGATTTAATCATAGCATGTTTTGGTTGTTGTTGTTGTTGAATTTTACAAAGAGTTGTCTGTTTTTTTTTCTCCCTGATGTAATTAGTTCCCTTCCAATTCAATGAAAATTTGTAGTATCTTAGTAGTAGTTAGTTTACATATACAGAAACAAAATAGAAACACTTTCCCACAGTAGGTTAATGTATGAAGAAAAAGAATGACCATGTGTGGGTATCACATGCAAGTTGTATCCCAAATAAAGCTAAACTGTTGTGAAAGTGATTTCTCATTATATAACCTGAAAACCATTATGGAGCCAGTCTGTGTTGACTTTGTATTGCTGTATTACAAATTACCATACATTTGCAGTTTAATGAAGGCCACATTTATTGTCCTACTATTTTTAATGGCTCCATTTCTAGGCTTGGCTTAGCTAAGTAGTCTGTCACAAATCAATTGCAAGGTTACAGTCAAGTTATGTGGATGGCACCCTTATCACAATGGAATATGGGGGAAGCACCACAGATTCTTGAACAATTTTATTTCCCTGTGTTTGCAGAGTGAGGCTGCATTTTCCATTTGGCAATGTTAGGGCCTAATTTCCATTTCCTGGATGCCTGTCGTTCTATAACATTGACAGGTGCCTGACATTTGATCATGCTATTAAGTCTTTTCTGTACACTGATTTAAGCATCTAGTGAAGAAGTCTACCTACAATCAGCACTGTCCTATTATGTTTACTTTAGTCCAAAATAGGATATGATTTCTTCACATTTTGTACAAATAAAGCAATATGATTAATGTATGAACTCTTTCTTTTAGTCATTTTCAGTAAATGTGAAGGAAGTCATAGATGCCACTTTTATAATCACTGTGGAAAATTCACAAAAAGTTACAAGTAGATCTACTGTTTTATCCAGCTATATCACTCACAGGCATATGACAAAAAGACTCCACAGTCTACTCCATGCATACTAGTTTAGCCATTTCATTGCCGCACTGGTATAATAGCTGGGAAATAATACAACCTAAATGCCCTTTCACTAAGATAAAGGAAAATGTGATATGCACAAGAGTGTGTGTGTGTGTGTGTGTGTGTGCAACTCTAAAGATAAATGAAATTTCAAGGAAAATAGAACAAACTTGAAAATATTATATTAAGTGAAGTGATTCAAACCCAGGAAAATATCACACAATCTCCTTTTTTTTTTTGCAATTCCTATTTCTAAATCTTCAGGTGTGAGATATAATCAGGAGAAACCAAGAAACCAGGAAACCAGGACAGTAAAAAATGACCAAGGGTCAGGTATAGAGGGAGCTTTAGATGGAGGTTAATAGTACATGGGTACTGTGAAGGGAAAAATTATAAGAGACTGGAAGGATTAAACCTGGAAGTGAAGAAATAGATCAATAGAGAATGAAAGAGGAGGGTTGGGGATTTAGCTCAGTGGTAGATCGCTTGCATAGCAAGCACAAGACTCTGGGTTCAGTCCTCAGCTCTGAAAAAAGAAAAAAGAGAGAGTGAAAGAGGAAAGAAATATATATCAATAATGATATTCAAAATGGCCGTTTGGAAGACCATTACATCATGGTTATTTAAAAATACATACATATCATGGTTATTTTATATATATATATATATATATATATATATATATATATATATATATATATATATATAGAGAGAGAGAGAGAGAGAGAGAGAGAGAGAGAGAGAGAGAGAGAGGAGAAGGAGGAGGGGGAAGAATAGATGCTAGATGATATACTTTGAATGAAGTTACATCACTTGTGGTGATGTTCCCTCCACAAGGAGAATACATGATCTAACAAAAATTGCAGTACCAGCCACTAGAAATCTCCCTTAAAGTTGTTGTTCAGTATAGTGAAAAAAAAAAATCTCAGCATGATATAAGTTGCTGTCTCCCAGAACCTGGAAATTAAAACTTATCATGAAATACACCATACTCTTTGATGCAGGATTTGAGAGCATCAAGCTGGAATTGATCTGGTAGAATTCTTTCTGAGAAGTAGCTCCCCCCCCCATTTCTGTTATTATTTATTTATTTGATTTATTTATTTTACATCCCAGACTGCAGCAGCCACTCCCTCCTCTCCTCCCTATCCTTTTGGCCCTCCTCCACCAAACCCCTTCAATACACCCCAACTCCTTGTTTGTTAGGAAAGGGGCAGGCATCCCATGGGCAACAGTAAAGCATGGCATATCAAGCTGCCATATGACCAAGCACTTCCCCCTATGTTCAGGCTGGGCAAGGTAAATGCCATGCCCCCGCCAAAGCACCAGAGAAAGCTCCTGTGTCCATTGTTAGGAGTCCCACAAATAGATCAAGACACTCAACTGTCAATATATATGCAGAAGGCCTAGATCAGCCTCATACAGGCTCCCTGGTTGTTGGTTAAGACTCTGTGAGTTCCCATGAGTAGAGCTAGGTATTTCTGTGGGGTTTCCTGTGATGTTGGTGCTTTAGATCTTAGCCAGTATGACAATCGTAAGTTGGAATCTCAAAGTCATTTTGATTTTCATTTCCCTGATGGCTAAGGATGAAGAACATTAGTTTAAGTTTCTTAGCCATTTGAGATTTTTCTACTGAGAATTCTCTGTTTAAGTCTGTACCTCATTTTTTAATTGGATTATTTCGTTTTCTGATGTCTAGTTTCTTGAGTTATATCTGCATTTTAGAGATCAGTCTTCTGTTAGATGTGGAGTTGGTGAAGACCTTTTCCCATTCTGTAGACTGCGGTTTTGTACTATTGATACTGTCCTTTGCCTTACAGAAGCTTTTCAGAGCACTAGTTTTTACAATACTGAAAGTTATCATGGAAACTTCTAACAGAGAAAATCACACAACCTCATCTTGACACAAATCCTGCTATGTGAAGTCAACTCTAACTATCTAAGGCATACCCTCTTTGATTCTGGTGACAGAGTCTATCCTCAATCTCCATTATCCCCTTACTCATAAAGTAGCCAATGAGAGAATAGGTCACATCCTTCTTTTTATTTGCCCTGAAGGTCTGGAATGAGGTGTTAGTGATCCACAGGGCTCATGAAGACAGGAAAGGGGACTTTACTGATAATTCCTGTGGAAGCTTTTGATAAGGTGATCTGTAAACCAAACCAATCCCATTGCTACCACTCTGAGATTGCAGAAGAACTGACTGCAGGGGGAATCTTCTATCCAAAGTCACCTTTCTGTTCCTTCTGTTCATAATGGCTATTCCTAGTTGTTAGCTGGACTACATCTGCAGTTAACTAAAACCCAAACATCTGGACACATCTGTGAAGGCTTTTTTTTTTTTTTTTGTATAAAGTATTTGGAAGAAGGAAGTTTGCTTTCTTTGCCTGATTACTCTAGCTCTCACTAGCAAGTCCATTCTCTCACTGACATTAGATACCCCATCTTCAGTATTTTGGAATACTGAAGAGCAGAGGAGACAGTCAGTTTCATGATCTGAACAAATATTGGATTCTTGGACTTTCTGATGTCAGATAGTCATTTTTGGGCTTGCTGAATCACAGTTTGTAAACCATTCTAATACTCCATCCCACATATAATTTTTTAAAGTTCTTTTTTATAAGATTTTTTTGAATAAAGTTCTCTATGGAGATCTCTGATTATTACATTGCTGTGTAAAACTTCCAAGTTCCCTCCCATGTATCATCACTTGCACAGAGTTACTACTTTCTCAGAAACACTAAGTACCTTCATTCATTTTTATTACAGAAACTATTTTAATTCTGGAAATAAACAAATGAAACAAAATTAACACACAAATAAAAAACCTCAAGGGAGTTTGCATTCTTATTAATAGGTAATAGTCCTCAAACACAAAATGAACTATATGTTCTTCTTTAACATATTCTCCTCCCTCTGTTGTTTGTAATACATTTGTATTGGTTTTGATTAATTTTTAAGAGAGAGAAAAACTATGATGTTGTATGGGTTGGTGGGGAGAATCTGGGAAGAGGTAGGGAAAGACAAAAATATTACCAAGCATATTTTTATAAAACCTCAAAATAAATAAGTAAATTAAAGGAACAGAACACATAAATTAATAGCCATGTTATAATATTAGACTAGAGCCATGCATTGGGGGTGAGTGCCTTTAATCCCAGCACTCAGGAGGCAGAGGCAGGCAGATCTCTGAGAGTTTGAGGTCAGCCTGGTCTACAAAGCAAGATCCATGACAGGCACCAAAACTATTGACACAAGCATGGTCTCTGAAATCTGTCATGTAGCATGGTGGACTTGTCTTTACTCATTTGCATGGCAATTCTTTCTTTGTTGTTATACTCTGACACAGGTGAAATATGACAAAAAGACAACAGTACACAATGGAAGTGGTTGCCTTCCTCATTCTAGGGGTTCTAGATACTTGGTATGGTGATTTCAAAAAGAATGGCACCCATAGGCTCATAAATTAAATACATGGTCATTAGGGAGTAGTGCTACTTGACAGGGATTAGGAGATGTGGCATTGTTGCAGGAAGTGAGTCACTGGGGGTGGGCTTTGGGCTTTTAGATATTCAAGTCATATTCTCATCTCACTCTCTCTTCTAGATGCTTATGAATCCAGTTGTATAATTCTCAGCTATCCCTACAACACCATGTCTGCCTGTGTGCCACCACAATGACAGTAGACTAAATGTCTGAACTGTAAGCCAACCCCAATTATATGTTTTTCTTTATAATAATTGCTGTGGTCATGGTGTTTCTTCACAGTAATTGCACCCTTAGTAAGACACTTGGTTTTTCTAAAACTACATTTTGTTGAAGGATTGGAATAAAGATAGGAACTCATATTTTTTTTTCCATTTTTTTTTTTTGACATGATGAAGATGTTTTACGATTTTTGCATCTTAGGCAAATGAAGACTTTGGAAATTCTTTAGAAGATTAAATTAAAGCACACAGACACAGATAAACAAAAAAGTAGAAATAAAGACAGAGTTTATACTATATTGTACTTCAAAGGTATTAATGGAGCATCTATTCAGAAAGCACAATATGTTTCTGTATATTTTCAGATATTTCAGTCAAATAAGGTCAGAATTTTTATATATTAATTTGATGTGTATTACTGCTCAAAAACTGAGGAAATTTCCATCCACCAAGAACATGACACATGAAGTCCTTAGAGTCTAATCCTCCCTAAGTTCTTCAGTCTCCTTGTTTTTCCTCATTGATATTAAGTCATAATGCCATAAATAATATTAAGTTATGAATAAAGGCAATTTTATTAAGACTTTCCTTGTTCTAGTCTTTCATGTTTGGTTCTCTGAATACTGTCAATCAGAATTATCTATACTAAGGAGTTTCTGAATACAATAATCAAAACATTACAAATGGATAAAATTATTTCATTCTGTTTCTAATATTCTTATTAAAAAATTTGAACCTAATATTCTTATACTTGCTTGACATCATTCCTTGTCCCCATATGTAAAACAACATTATTTGCTTATTGTATTAATCCCTGAATTTTCTCTACATATGACTTCATCAGTTACAAAATTAATTTATATATATATATATATTAAAAGTTTCATATATATATGTATATAAATGCTATGGGATATCATTCTGTACATTGTGAATATGTGTTGTTTTGACTGGTTGATAAATAAAATGCTGATTGGCCAGTAGGAAAAGGAAATAGGCAGGGAAAGCAGACAAGGAAAATTCTTGGCAGAGGAAGGCTGAGTCTGGAGTTGCCAGTCACAGAGTAAGCAAGACAACATGGCAGAACTGAGAAAAGGTACCAAGCCACATGGTTAAACATAAATAATAACAATGGGATGAGTCTGGTTAAGAGAGTTAGCTAGTGAGAACCTGAGCCATTAGGCCATATAGTTTGAAAATAATATAAACCTTTGTGTGTTCACTTGGTGTGAGTGGCTGCAAGACTGGGCAGGACACAGGAATTTTATAAGTGACTGTGAGACCTTGGTGCCAGACAAGACCAGAGAAAATTTCCACCTACATATATAAATATGAATATTTAAATGAAGAGTATGTGTCTTAAGTAAATGTATTATATAAGTATTTCCTGTGGTTGTTTAGATAAAAGTGTGTATTACTATATTGGCACCATTAAATGTCTTTTGTATTCAGATGATGAGTCAATTTTTTAATAAATAATATATAATTGGGGTCCACTTTTAAGTGAAATAAGTAGTTTTGTCTATAGCCTATGCTTGTCTTTATAGGGGAATATGTAATTTAATATCTAAATTAATTTCAATTATATTTGCTAAAAGATGAGGAATTAAAATGTTCTATAAAACTATATTAACTCATATTAACTTCAATTTGTATTTTACTATTTTTGAAAAACATATATAATATATGGTACATGTGTGTCTCCTTGTGTGTATTTGTTTCTGTGTGCAGGTATGCATAAAACATGGTCTACATATGGAATCAAAGGTCAGGCTAAACTGTTGGTCTTTACCTTCCACCTTGACTAAGGAAGAGTCATTTCTCATTCACTGCTGCATAAGCCAAGCTTGCTGACTTATTTGCATAGCTGAATATTTTTTGGTCTCACCTTGCTCTAGAGGCCCTGTGGTCCCGCAGCTACTCAGACCCAAATGAACACACAGAGGCTTGTATTATTTATAACTGCTTGACCTTTAGCTCAGGCTTGCTACTGACTAGCTCCTATATCTAAATTAACCCATAATTCTTATTTATGTTTAGCCACATCACTTGGTAACTTTGCTCATTTCTGCCTTCACATCTTCCATCCTCTTTGTCTGGTTGGTGACTCCTTACTCAGCCTTCCTATTCCCAGAATTTTCCCTGTCTGCTTATCCCACCTATACTTCCTGTATGCATTCTGGCCATTCAGCATTTCATTTATCAATCAGTTAGAGCAACACATTCACAGCATAAAGAGTGACACATGTGCTTATGTATCTTTTTGTACCTGTCTCTGATCTCTCTGTAGTACACATTTTACCTCATTTAGCTTTAAATTCCTCTGAGCGTCTAAAAACCAATTTTCACTCTTACAAATAGGTTATTTTATTTATTTATTTATTTAATTTATTTGCCTATATTTTTTTTTAGTGAAGTGCTTCCCCTGCCCAGTAAGTTAATATTAACAACTTGAATTAATTCTGAGTTCTTTAAAAATAAATAAATAAATAATAAATAAATCTTTACTGTGAGTTTCTATTTACAAGTTTTTATATAGACACTTTGAAAAGATATTTGAATTTCAGAGTTTTGGAGAAGTCCAAATAATCAAGACCAGACTATTTGATATTAAGAGTGTAAAAATGAACAAAAACAGCTGAATGGTGGTGGCACACACCTTTAATCCCAGCACTTGGAAGACAGAGGCATGTGATTCTCTATGAATTTGAAGCCAGCCTTGGCTACAGAGTGAGTTCCAGGAAAGGCTCCAAAGCTACACAGAGGGACCATGTCTCAAAAAAAAAAAAAAAAGGAAAAAACAAAAAAATGAACAAAAACATTCAACATGTGTTTCCTTAATTAATAGCATCATAGCTCTTGTGTGATAATCTGTAAAATTTTATAAACTTTTACACATATAGAAGATTTTCTAGACTATAGTTTATGAGTTATTGATTTAAGTTTATACAATATTAACCTAGTTTCTCTATACTAGCCTGTCTATTTATACTACATTTTCTTTTATTTTTAGCCTTGTTCTTTCACAATGAATTGTATGAAAAATGTTTCTGATATGACATCTGAACAAAGTGATATAGTAATAATATTCTTCTTCTATTTTTTATTCTTTTTGTTTTGTTTTGTTTTGTTTTTTTCGAGACAGGGTTTCTCTGTGTTGTTTTGGTGTCTTGGCATGGATCTTACTCTGTAGACCAGGCTGACCTCAAACTCACAGAGATCTTCCTGCCTCTGCCTCCCATGTGCTGAGATTAAAGGCATGCACCACAATCACCCAGCTAATAGTATTATTCTTAATAGCACATAAACATGATGTTCTGTGTATGACAGACACAATCCTGTGGCTTATGAGTCCTCAATATGTGTAAACTCAAGGTGTGTCAACCTAGTATGACTAGGTTTTATGAAAATCAAATTTTTGCAGGTTAGAGAACTCACACAAATACACACACACACACACACACACACACACACACACACACACACACACAAATGTTTGCTAACCTGTAAAGACTGTGGTCAGAGGCAATGCTAGTCTTTAAAACCAGGATTTGATTTCCCTGATAATGTAATCCAAGTATGTTGCCAGACAAATATACATCTTTAATAGAACCATATTCCCAGAATAAAGAATACAGTACATACTTTCAACAGTAAACAGGCTCTATAGGAGGCTATTCTCCAATTCCTAGTTTAAAAATGAAACACACAAAGTGGAGGTATATTCTTATCAAAAATGTAAAGTAATATTTGAGGTATTAATTTGTTTTTCATAAGGGTTGATGCAAATCAAAATGAATTTAAAACAAATCTAATGCTAGAATACACATATAAGAAACATTTTATATGAAGGTGATAAATTGCAGAAATTATTAAAAAACCCATAGCCATTAAATATTAAAGTACTTAAGTACCAATTTATTAAGTGTCACATCAAATAGAATGGGAATTGGATTCATTTCTGTTACAGTTTTGTTCAGTATAATGTTATAACTATGAATTTAACTATTGTGTTAATAACTTTATATAAAGCTAAAATCAAAGAATAATACCTCAGGTAGCTTACACTAAACAAATAAGAAATTATAACAAAATACTTCATGTCAAGCTTCCATGGCTGTAATGATTTTAAATTAGAACAAGACATTTCTTGGATAGGTTGCTCATTTAACATTTTTAGGATCTGTCAATAAGATCCCTTTCGGTATAAAACAGCCTATTTATTTTGATTAAAACAAAAATCCCCAGGTGAAACAGTGACTACGAATAACACTTTACTAAACATATATCCAACAAGTGACTGCAGAACCTTGAAGATTCTAACAGGGAAACAAAGATATGAGAATCTTCATGTTATTTTCAGAGTGTGTGTATACACACACACACACACACACACACACACACACACACACACACATATATATATATATATATATATATATATACTTTAATTTTTTATAGCTAATAGGAAGGTTTTTATATGACTGCCGTTGACTAGAATCATGTATGTCTTATTGTATTGCAGTTGCATAACAAAAAGCACAATTTTCTTTTATGTCCATAATATTTCTCATTCAGTCTTCCTGAATTGGTGATATATATATATTTAAAGGAAGATACCATGGGGGCTGGAGAGATGCCTCAACAGTTAAGAGCAGTGACTGCTCTTCCTGGGGACCAAGGTTCAATTTGCAGCACCTATATTGCATCTCACAACTGTGTATAATTCCAGGAACCAGCACCCTCACACAGACATACCTATAGGCAAATACATACATTCATATATATGGAATATATTTCAGTTTCTTCCAATATTGAAGACCTGTACCTATGAATTGTTTTACTGTTCTGAATAACAGAATTTCTTTGGTCAGTTTGCCTTTGACTCTTGATAATGCCCTTGGGTCAGCCTCCCAAGGGCTGAGTTATAGGAATGATTATATGGAATGTTCTCAGACATCAGATCACCAAGGAATAAAGTTACAGACAGTTGTGAGCTGTAGGTGCTGAAGATCTAATCCCCAAGGTGTAGAAGAACAGCCAGTGCTCTTAACTACTGATTCATAGCTCCAGTGCCTAATTACCAAGATTTTTTAAGACTAAACCTTGACTGGTTTTGTTTTTTCTCTACTGTTTTTATAATTTTAATTTCTGTTTGTTTTTTTGTTATTAATATTTTTTCTTTATGATTATGTGTTTTAAATTTTATACATCAGCCATGGGTTCCCCTGTCATCCCCCATCATGCCCCCACCCCCACCTTCCCCCCAGCCCTTCCCCTCCATTCCCATGTCCTCCATGATCAAGGCACCCCTGGGGATTCATTTAAACCTGGTGGATTCAGTACAGGCAGGTCCTGTCACCTCCTTCCAGACTGAGCAAAGTGTCCCTGTGTAAGCCCAAGGTTTCAAACAGCCAGCTCATGCACTAAGGACAGATCGTGGTCCCACAGATTGGGTGCCTTCCAAATATATCAAGCTATTCAATGGTCTCACTTATCCAGAGGGCCTGATCCAGCTGGGGGCTCCACAGCCTTTGGTTCATAATTCATGTGCTTCCATTCGTTTGGCTATTTGTCCATGTGTTTTTTGCAGTCTTGGATTCGTATCAGCTTTGTTTGTAATAGCCAGAACCTGGAAACAACCTAGATGCCCTTCAACTGAAGAATGGATAAAGAAAATATGGTACACATACACAATGGAGTACTACTCAGCAGAGAAAAACAATGACTACATTAGGTTTGCAGGCAAATGGATGGATCTAGAAAAAATCATCCTGAGTGAGGTAACCCAGACTCAGAAGGACAAACACGGTATGTACTCACTCATAGGAGGATTCTAGATGTAAAACAAAGATGACTAGACTGCTACACAACTCCAGGGAGGCTACCTAGAAAACGGGACCCTAGGAAAGACCAAAGGATCACCCAATGACGGAGTAATTTCTGTTATTTTTATTTTTCACTTCTGCTTATTAAAATAATTGATTGTAACACTGGATGACAATGTAACATCTTAATATGTATGGTTTATTGACTTTATATAGTACTAGGCTATATTATCTAATTACACCAATTTAAGGAAGGAAGGTTCATTCAGCTCACAATTTAAGAGTATAGTTCATCATGGTAGAGAAGCTATGTTGGTAGAAGCGTGGGGCAGTTGATACCATGTATTCCTAGTCAGTCATAATACCATTCTTGACCATTACTCTGCTACACTGTGTGTTTTCCTTTGGGGAATTTGTATTTCACATAGATTACGTTATAGGTTTTGTAATTTACTGAGATAGGTATTCCAATTCACCTTTTAAGTTCTCATTGTATCACATTTTTGAGGTGTCAGTCTACATACTGATAAATCCACTGATTGGTTTTTGCTATATTCAGCATTACAAGCTTCCCCTCTGTTATAGTGTTTCCAATTTGTAGCTTTTACTTGTTATTGCCACAACTCAGTTAGCTTATTTCTTAAGTGTCAGTACATGTTATTATCTCACTAAACTGTAAATCCCCTTAAATCATAGGTTTTCCTCTTAATTAAAGTTCTCTGGAAAGACATTCAGAGTGTCCACTGAAGTGGTTTTCTACAATGATTCTGTATTCAGCCATTTGGACAATGAAGATCAATGAGAACAATATGTTTCTGTAAGTGCCAATCAACCTAGTTTTTAATTCCATCACCACATACTTATGGGCCGAATCTGGCAACGTTGATCTCATAGATAAAGAATAAAAAGATGGCCACCAGAAACCAGAAGTGAGAAAGATTTTTGAATAAAAGGAAGTGTTGACCAGAATATTCCATGTAATGAATAAATGGGAGGAATATATTTTAGTGATACATACCATTACTTTGGCTATGCTTTGGGTTGAATTTGGGTGATATATTATTTCATAAAATGGAACTTAACATTATTTTTTTATTTTTAAATTTTATACTTTATTTTAATTTTACCTATCAGTCATGGGTTCCCCTGTCCTTCCCCCTGCCACCACTCCCCCTCCCCAATACACTCCCCAGTCTATCCCCTCCATTCCCATCCCCTCCCATCCCATCTCCTCCAGGGCAAAAATACCCTGGGGATTCAGCTCAGCCTGGTGGATTCAGTACAGGCAGGTCCAGTCCCCTCCTTCCAGGCTGAGCAAAGTGTCCCTGTGTAAGCCCAAGGTTCCAAACAGCCAGCTCATGCACTAAGGACAGGTCTTGGTTCCACTGCCTGGGTGCCTCCCAAACATTTCAAGCTAATCAACCTCTCACTTATCAGGAGAGCCTGATCCAGTTGGGGACTCCTCAGCTATTGGTTCATAGTTCATGTGTTTCCATTAGTTTGGCTATTTGTTCCTGTGCATTTTCCAATCATGGTCTCAACATCTCTTGCTCAGACAATCCCTCCTCTTTTTAATCAATCGGACTCCTGAAGCTCCACCTGGGGCCTGGCCATGGATCTCTGTATCTGCTTCCATCAGTCATTGGATGAGAGTTCTACCATGACAGTTGGGATATTTGGCCATCCAATGAACAGACTAGATCAGTTCGGGCTTTCTCTCCACAATTGCCAGTAGTCTATTGTGGAGGTATCTTTGTGGATATCTGGGGACCTCTCTACCACTTTCCTCCTTCCTATTCCTATGGGGTCTTCATTTATCATTGTCTCTTTTTCCTTGTTCTCGCTCACTGTTCTTGATCCAGCTGGGATCTCCCGCTCCCCTAAGCTCTCTTTCCCTCGAAATTTGCCCTTCATTACGCACCCACTCGCATCCAGTTTGCTAATGTAGATCTTACCCATTACTCTGTCACTGGGCAATCCTTGTGTCTTTATTAGGGTCCTGTTTACTAGGAAGCCTCCCTGGAGTTGTGAGTAGCACTCTAGTCATCCTTTGTTTTACATCTAGTATCCTACTATGAGTGAGTATATACCATGTTTGTAATTCTGAATCTGGGTTACCTCACTCAGGATGATTTTTTCTAGATCCATTATTTGCCTGCAAACATCATGATGTCATTGTTTTGCTCTGCTAAGTAGTACTCCATTGTGTACAAGTACCACTTTTTCTTTATCCATTCTTCAGTTAAAGGGCATCTAGGTTGTTTCCAGGTTCTGGCTATCACAAACAATGCTGCTATAAATATAGCTGAGTATGTGTCCTTGTGGTATGCTTCAGCATTCCTTAGGAATATGCCTAAGAGTGGTATAGGTGGGTCATAGGGGAGATTGATTCCCAATTTTCTGAGAAAGTGCCATATTGATTTCCAAAGTGGCTGTATAAGTTTTCATTCCCATCAGCAGTGGAGGAGAGTTCCCCTTGCTCCACATCCTCTCCAGCATTAGCTGTCTTCAGTGTTTTTGATCTTAGCCACTCTGACATGTGTAAGGTGGTGTCTCAGAGTCATTTTGAGTTGTATTTCCCTGATGATTAGGGATGTTGAGCAATTTCTTAAATGTCTTTCAGCCATTTGAGATTCCTCTGTTGAGAATTCCCTGTTTATCTCTATAGCCCATTTCTTAATTGGACTCTTGGTCATTTTGATGTCTACTTACTTGTGTTCTTTATATATTCTGGATATCATACCTCAGTCAGATGTGGGGTTAGTGAAGATATTTTCCCATTCTGTAGGCTGTTGCTTTTTCTTATTAACCATGTCCTTTGCTCTACAAAAGAATCTGAGTTTTAAAACATTGATTAATTGTTTCTCTCAGTGTCTGTGCTACTGGTGTTATCTTTAGGAAGTTATATCCAGTGCCACTGCATTCAAGAATACTTCCTACTTTCTCTTCTATCAGGTTCAGTGTAATTGGATATATGTTGAGGTCTTTCATCCACTTGGACTTAACTTTTGTTCATGGTGACAGATATGGATCTATTTGCAGCCTTCTACAGGTGGACATCCAGTTATGCCAGCAAGATGTGTTGAAGATGCTTTCTTTTTTCCACTATACAGTTTTGGCTTCTTTGTCAAAAATTATATGTTCATAGATGTGTGTGTTAATGTCAGTGTATTCAACTGGATTCCATGTGTCCACATGTCTGTTTTTGTGCAAGTACAAAGCTGTTTTTATTACTGTAGCTCTATAGTAGAGCTTGAAGTCATTGATCCTGATGCCTCCAGAGGTTGTTTTGTTGTACAGGATTCTTTTGGCTATCCTGGGTTTTTTTTTGTTTTTCCATATGAAGTTGAGTATTTTTCTTTCCAGTTCTGTGAAGAATTGTGTTGGTGTTTTGATGGGGATTGCATTGAATCTGTAGATTGCTTTTGATAAGGTCGTCATTTTTATTATGTTAATCAAAATACCAACACAATTCTATTTTAATCAGGCCTATCCATGAGCATGGGAGATCTTTCAATTTTCTGACACCTTCAATTTCTTTTTTCAGGGACTTAAAGTTCCTGTCCTATGGGTCCTTCACTTGCATAGTTAGAGTAACCCCAAGGTATTTTATATCATTTGTGGCTTTTGTAAAGGGTGATGTGTCTCTGATTTCCTTCTCAGCCTGTTTGTCAATTGTATATAGGAGGGCTACTGACTTTTTTTTTTTAAGTTAATCTTATATCCTGCTATGTTGCTGAAGGTGTTTATAGGCTGTATGAGTTCCTTGGTCGAATTTTTGGGGTCATTCATGTATACTATCATGTCAATTAGGGAAAGCTTGACTTCTTCCTTTCCAATTTGTATCCCTTTGACCTCCTTGTGCTGTCTTATTGCTCTAGCTAGAACTTAAAATACTATATTGAATAAGTATGGGGAGAGGGGACAGCCTTGCCTTGTTCCTGATTTTAGTGAAATCACTTTGAGTTTCTTTCTATTTAATTTGATGTTGGCTGTTGGCTTGCTGTAAATTGCCTTTATTATGTTTAGGTATGTTCCCTGTATTTCTAATTTCTCCAAGACCTTTATCATGAAGGGGTGATGGATTTTTGGCAAATGCCTTTTCAGCATCTAGTGAGATGATCATGTAGTTTTTTTCTTTCACTTTGTTTATATGGTATATTACATTGGTAGACTTTTGTATGTTAAACCACCCTTGTATTCCTGGGATAAAGCCTACTTGATCATGGTGAATAATTGTTTCAATGTGTTCTTGGAGTTTGTTTGCCAGTATTTTATTGAGTATTTTTGCATCAATGTTCATGAGGGAGATTGATGTGTAGTTTCCTTTCTTTGTTTGGCTTATGAATCAGGGTAGTAGAAGGAATTTTGTAGTGTTCTTTATGTTTCTATTGTGTGGAACAATTTAAAGAGTATTGGTATTAACTCTTCTTTGAAGATCTGGTAGAATTCTGCACTGAAACATTCTGGTCCTGGGCTTTTTTTGGTTGGGAGACTTTTAAGGACTGATTCTATTTTCTTAGAAGTTATTGGTCTATTTAATAGTTTACCTGGTTATGATTTAACTTAGGTATGTGGTATCTATCCAGAAAATTATTCATTACTTTTAGATTTTCAAGTTTTGTTGAAAAGACTTTTTGAAGTATAACCTGGTGATTTTCTGGATTTACTCAGTGTTTGTTGTTATGTCTCCCTTTTTCATTTATAGTTTTGTTAATTTGGATGCTCTCTGTGCTTTTTGGTTAGTTTATATAAGGGCTTGTCTATCTTGTTGATTTTCTCAAAGAACCAACTCTTTATTTCATTGATTCTTTGTATTGTTCTTTTTGTTTCTATTTTATTGATTTCAGCTCTCAATTTGATTATTTCTTGGCATCTATTCACCTCCTGGATGACTTTGCTTCTTCTTGTTCTAGAGCTTTCAGGTGTGCTGTCAAGTCACTAGCATGAGATTTCTCTAACTTCTTTATGTGGGTATTTAGTGCTATGAATTTCCCTCTTAGCACTGCTTTCATAGTGTCCCATAAGTTTGGGTATGTGGTATATTCATTTTCATTGTATCTAGGAAGTCTGTTATTTCTTTCTTTACTTCTTCCTTAACCCATTGGTGATTTAGTTTAGCATTATTCAGTTTTCATGAGATTGTAGGCTTTCTGTAATTTTTCTTGTTGTTGAAATCTAACTTTCAATGATGGTGGTCTGATAGAGGTTATTTCAGTTGTTTTGTATCTGTTGAGATTTGTTTTGTGGCCAAGTATGTGGTTGATATTAGAGAAGGTTCCATGGGGTGCTGATAAGAAGGTATATTCTTTTTTGTTAGGATGGAATGTTCTGTAGATATTAAGTCCACTTGAGTCATAATATCAGTTAAGTCCTTTATTTCTTCTCTGTTAAGTTTCAGTTTGGCAGATCTGTCCAGAGGTGAAAGTGTGGTGTTGAAGCCTCCCACTATTAATATGTGGGGTTTTATATCTGATTTTAGCTTTAGTAATGTTTCTTTTACATATGTGAGTGCCCTTGTGTTTGGGGCATAAATGTTCAGAATTGAAACTTCATCTTGGTGGATCTTTTCTGTGATTAGTATGTAATGTCTTTTGATTGATTTTAGTTTGAAGTCAATTTTACTGGATATTAGAATGGCTACCCCAGCTTGCTTGTTAAGACCATTTGATTGGAAAAACATTTCCCACCCCTTTATTCTGAGGTAGTTTCTATCTTTGAATTTTAGGTGTGTTTCCTGTATGCAGCAGAAAGATGGGTCCTATTTTAGTATCCATTCTGTTGGCCTGTTTCTTTTTGTAGGTGAATTTAGTCCATTGATATTAAGGGATATTAATGAACAGTGATTGTTCATTCCTATTATTTTTTGATGGTAGTCTGTGTGTATATCTCTTCTTTGGTGTTTACTGCTGTGGTGTTATCTATTGCCTGCGTTTTCGAGGATGTATCTGACTTCCTTAGTTTGGAATTTTCCTTCTAGCGCTTCTGTAGGGCTGGGTTTATGGATAAGTACTGTTTAAATCTGGCTTTGACTTGGAACGTCTTGTTCACTCCGTCTATGATGATTGAAATTTTTGCTGGGTATGTTAGTCTAGGCTGGCATCCATGATCTCTTATTGTCTACATTAAGTCTGTCCAGGTCCTTCTGGTTTTCAAAGTCTCCATTGAGAATTCTGGTGTTATTCTGATAGGTTTGCATTTATAAGTCACTTGGTCTTTTTCATTTGCTGCTCTTAGTATTCATTTTTTTCTGTATGTTTAGTTGTTTAATTATTATGTGGTGAGGGGACTTTTTTGGGGGGTCTAGTCTGGTGTTCTACACGCTTATTGTATCTTCATAGGCATTTCCTTCTTTAATTTGGGAAAGTTTTCTTCTATGATCTTGTTAAATATATTTTAAGTGCCTTTGAGTTCGTATTCTTCTCCTTCCTCTATCCCTATTATTTGTAGATTTGGTCTTTTCATGATGTCCAGATTTCTTAGACATTTTGTGTTTATATTTTTTTTGGCATTGGCATTTTCTTTGACTAACAAATCCATTTCCTCTATTGTATCCTCTGCACCAGAGATCCTCTTTTCCATCTCTTGTATTCTATTGGTTATACTTGCATCTATGTTTCCTTTCCATTTACTTAGATTTTCTATTTCCAGCATTTCCCCTGTTTGTGTCTTCTTCATTGTTTCTATTTCCCTTTCCAGGTCTTGGACAGTTCCCCTCACCTGTTTCATTGCTTTTTCACAATTTTCGTTAAGGGATTTATTGTTTTCTTCTGCTTTATTTGTCTTTTCCTCTAGTTTTTTTTAATAGAGTTCTTCCCATTTTTTGTTTGACATTTTCTCATTTTCTTTATTGATTTCCTCCACTTTTTTGTTTATATTTTCCTCAATTTCACTTTTGATTTTTTCTTTAAAGGCCTCTGGAATCTTCATGATGCTATTCTTAAGGTTGCTTTCTGCTTTTTCCACTTTGTGATATTCAGGTGTTGCTGTTGGAGGAGAACTAGGTTCCGGTGATGCTGTATTGCTCTTTATGTTGTTGTATGTACTTCTGCCTTGATGTCTGCCTAGCTCCTCATGGATTCATTCTTGGTCTTATCAGGGATCTTGGTCCAGTCAGAGCTGACAAATGTGTTTCTGGAAGCCTCTCTTGGTCCCATGAGAGGTGGCAGATTCTACTTCTCAGAAAGCCACTCTTGTTCTAATCAGGGATGGCAAATTCCCTTTCTCCTGAGTTTACTCTTGGTCCAATGATGGCTCTTTGTCCAATGAGAGCTCTCTCTTTCCCTGAGCCAGATGGGAGTTTTCTGAGCCAGATGAGAGCTGGAGGCTGGTCTCTATGTGTTTTGAAGTGGCAGGGGTCCTGAGCAGATGGGTGTAGGTGCAGGGAGTGTAGATTGCAGGGTCTGCTGGGGAGTCTTGGAGAAGGTGAACCTTCCTGCAGGAGCCCTGCCAGCTGGCTGGCAGCTGGGGACAAGTTGGGTGAATCTTCCCCGGGAATGGCTGGTGCCCAGGGATGGGACATAGAGGCCGGCCTTCCTGGGTATCAGAACTTAACATTCTTAACAATTAGATATTTAGTCCCACAGGCATACACATATTCTAACTGATTGAAATAAAATTTTACAATATTTTAATATTCAATCTCATCCCTTCAGTTAGATGCTTAATAAGTTGATTTCTCTTTTGTTTTGTTTTGTTTTATTTTGTTTTGTATTTGAAACAGGTTTTCTCTGAGTAGCTTTGGAGCCTGTCCTGGATCTCACTCTATAGCCCAGGTTGTCCTTGAACTCACAGAGATCTGCCTGCCTCTGCCTCCAGAGTTCTGGGATTAAAGGTTTGTGCCACCATTTCTGATATAGTTTTTTACCTTTTCTTCTATATGTAAAATATTTTATTTGACATCATTAAGATTTTCTGTTTGTATTTTATTTTATAAAGTTTTAATGTTATTTGCCTAAATGTTAATTCTGGGATACTTATCATGCTTGCAGGGTTATAAGCTTTCCAGGTCTATGTTTATTCTAAATTACTAATTTAGGAAATTTCTTGGCCATTACTCTGCTATCTGGTATGTTTTCAATTTTGCAATTTGAATTATATAATTTTTAATTTGTAGTTTTACAGAGAGTTGTATTCTAATTCACCCTTTAAGTTCTCTTTGTATCATAGGTTTTAGGTTTCTGTCCATGTATTTATAAATCCATTGATCAACTTTTGGTTATATTCAGCCTAAAAATAAAGGTATTTTTCATTTCTGTTATAAAGTTTGTTATGTGCAGCTTTTTCCTTCTGATTTTTATACTTTGCACATATCTGCTTAATACAGTTATTTGTTCTTTAATATTGTCCATCTTTTTTCAAATCTTCAGATACCTTTAATAGTGTTCACATCCATTCATTAAAGATAACCCTCATCCCCTCTTTTTTTGTGAGCTCTTTGAATACTTAGCCATAGATGTTGAAACTATGATAAATTATACAGCATACAATACTCTAGTTCTGAGTCATTCTTTGTTTTCTCAACCTGTTTTGTTTGTTTTGGCTTAACATACATAATCAAATGAATTGTAAATTGTAGAAACAGTGAGTTATAACTCATACACATTACACATAAAGGTGTATTTTTAGGTTCCAACATTATGTCTATGACAAACCTGCATATAAAACAGTTTTCTCAGGTTCCCAATTAGGAAATGTTAACAATTTAATAAAAGAATTGGGGATAAGCTGGGTGATGGTGCTGCATGCCTTTAACCCCAGCACTTGGGAGGCAGAGCTAGGCAGATCTCTGAGAGTTTGAGGCCAACACGCTTTACAGAGTAAAATCCAGGACAGGCACCAAAAACTACACAGAGAAACCCTGTCTCAAAAAACAAAACAACAAAAAAAAAGGGAATTGGGGATTAAATTATAATAAAATCTTGAAGAATTTGTATTAGATATTGAATGTCTAAAGGAGAGAATATTGGAGAGAAGACAGAATGTCTAACCCAGAGGATCTATGAAGAAGGCAAGACAAATTGACTATGAACATTGAAATTATCAAGATGTTTGGGGTATAGCTCTCTCAAAAACTCAACTTTTTAGTATGTCTTTATATAGGTTTTCTAAAAAGGAAAAAAAATACATTTCCTATACTTAGCATACTTATGCCTCATTAATGAACTGAATGATACTTGAAGAGTCTGAAAAATTAAGAAAGTAGGATAAATTTGATGAATTTGAAAGTATCACTCTGTGTAAAAGTAACAATACATTAATAGTGTTAAGGAAAGGTGAATGATGCACACTTTCTGTTTGAATAACACAGGTCCTGACATGCTTAAGAGGAAAGGGTGTTTCATCTGGCTTTACATTTTTCATTATGCCTTTTATCTTAGGGAGTTTAGCACATCTAATTAATGGACCATGATATATGGGGTTTCTATATCATTAGGACCCACTTAGACAGAATCAAAAGGGACCTTTCATAGGCAAACACAGAAATGATAATCCCTAGCTATCAAAGGTTCATCTCCTGCAAAGTCATTTCACTTTGCTCAGACATTTAATAAGAGCCATTTGTATAATATTCAGGCAGTGGGAGAGAAGCTGCTACAGAAGTTTTAATTGAGTTATTCAGCCATCAACTGAGGCTTGTCAGACTGTAAGAAGAGAAATTGAGATAGAAATTCTGAGAGAGGATTTCTTACTTAAAAAGAAAATAATAATAATAAAGCCCAGAAAAACCCAAGTGAGTCCTTTCACTGTTCTCCAATGGAGAGGAAACATGCCAATTATTATATTTAGAAGATTGAAATAGTCAATGTTGCTCTAACATACTTAGATTCTGAGATTCTTTCTTCAGCTTCCAGTCTGTGTAAGACATTTAATATGTTCCCTCTAACAATGACTTTTATGAAGGAATATATTTGGTATAGAGAAAATGGATGTAATGGAATACTTATTTTCATATTCTTCTTTTAAAATACTCATTACTAAACATATGCTAAATCTGTTATAACAAACCATAAAAGAATCTTTAAGGTAGTTCATTTTTAGTGAAGAGAAGCAAATGAAAGTGATTGAATGAATTCAACATACAAAGAGGAAATAAAAATCAACAGGAGTAAGGACTATACAAATTTACAGGTGGGAACTTTACAAGGTCAGGACACTTCATGTAAATCACAAAGCCATACTGACTAGGACACCAGTCTGAATGCTACATCTCTCTCATCATTCTGTTATTTTTTTAAATACAGATAGTACTTTATGAAATTCACTTGGAGGTCAAAAATATGAGAAAATTCTTACACACTTGTATAGAAACAATAAAGAAATGAGCAACGAGCAGAAGTGAAATAGGGTCTTATTTTTCTCTTTTTACTTAAGTGACAGCTAATAGACCCTGACAAATCAATTACATAAGGTAAAATAGTTTAGAGAAATTATGAAAATATTATCTTCACATGAATTAATTTATAAATTCTAACTTATATTTGAGGAATTTTGAAAAAAACAAAATCTAAAAATTAAAATTATATTGAGCAGGAATTTTAGTGTGTATGTATGTGAGAGAAAGATGAAGAGTCAGAGACACAGAGTCAAAGAGACAGAGAAAGAGAATGAGAACATGCAAGATACTCTTATGTAACATATGTGCACATATTTGTGTAGGTGGTAGAAGTCAGAGGTGAATATTAAGTATCTTGCTCTATCATTGTCATTTTCCTCTGAGACAGTCCCTCACTGAACTTGTATCTAGGCTGGTGACCATTAAACCCCAGCAATCTGCTGCCTCCACCAACAGTGCTGAACACTGTTAAGCCTCCACCAACAGTGCTGAACACTGTTCGGCTATACATGAACATGCCTACACTATTAATCTGATTACTGGGGATTTGAACATGGCTCCTCACATCTGTTCAGTAAAAGCTCTATTCCAAGTCCTTGAACAACTATGTTTGAAATCCCTATTCAACTATCAACTCAAGGATGCTCTATAAAGAAGAAGTATAGAATTGAATATCAATAAATGTGGCTAATATAAAATTTAACAAAATGCTGTGTCTAGATTTTTAAAATATACATAAATGAAATTTTCTATGTTACTGCAACAGGTGTGTGACATTTAAAAAGCGGTATAATTTTTTATTATATAAGCACAAATGAAATGTTATCTTTTGTCTAGGCTCTTAATGTATCATTTAAACACAAGAATGTAAGAACTCATAAAATAATATAACTATAAATATCTGCATCTACCTGCATGTATGCTGTTGAATGCATTATTTCTAAGATGATACTAAGCTGCTCTTGTACATATTTTAATCTCAGTTTACTCTGTTAATATGTTGTTTTCTATACAGCAAGATTATAAAACAAGTTCTTGTTGCATCATTACTAAAGCTACTCACTGTGAATTATTGTACTTTACTCATTATTTTTTTAGCAATGACTATACTAGGGATTGTTTCAGACTTCAGAGAAATATGAGAGGCAATCTATTTTCTGGTAATCTTGATGTGAAATTTTATTTTCTATATTCTATACCAGCATTTTCTGCTTCTTCCCTAAAAGAGCTCTAGAGGCTGAGTCTGAAAATGGAGAAAATTGTGCTTAACAACACAAAGTTTCTCACTATATTTATTTAGTACTTGGATTTTTCTTAATGTATTACAATCTTCTTTGGAGTTGGATAATATTCAACTATTCCAATAAGAAATATAGATTTTCTTTCATTTGTTATATGTTTATTGAAGTATGATGTAATGAGCAGTTGATGGATGAGAATGGCGCTGTTTTCTTAAGATGAGATAAGCTAATATGGATATGAAGAAGTAATGTTGTGAGACATACAAAGTATAATTTTTGTAATATTATGTACATCTGAATATCTGAGAATTAATAAATATTAAAATTTAATATGTGCAAAAAAGTCCCATTAGTGAGGAGAATTTTCTTACTGGTCCCTATATTTCAGACATACTTAGTAAAGATAGAAGCTTTACATATATTTGTTTAATGGACAATCAGACAATATAATGAAATATATATTTTAATTGTGTTCCTAACATTACCAATGGGAATAATACCTAAGGAACATCACAGAAGGGGCACAAAAAATTTTAACAGGGAGAACTGTTGTGAGAATGTGTCTCTTAGAAACAACAGGCAAGGTTTACTCATAATACTTTTACAGTATGGCTGCCTGAAACAAGACCTGAAGAAATAAAACATCAACAGAGATGTTCACATGGAATGTGGAAACTTTATGGGGACCCACCAATATAGAAAGAACTATAACTATAGGCATCTTAGGAACACAAAAAACAGAGCTAGTCCTTCTCAAGAATGAGCTCCTTAATTCAAGATGTATTATCAAATGGTCATTGCTGAAACTGTATGTATACAAGTGGCATGAGGACCACACACACACACACACACACACACACACACACACATGAAAAAGAGACTACCTTTATAAAAAGGAACTGTCACTGTTAAGGTTTCTATTACTGAAGAAAAATAGCATTACATAAAGGACTTGTGGAAGAAAGGGCTTATTTTGCTAGTACTTCGAGGTGATAGTCCATCATAGAAAGAAGTCCAGCAGGACCTCTAGCAGGACAGGAGAGATCCTACATACTGGCTTGTTCCTCAGGGTTTGCTCATCTTTCTTTCTTATTCAAGCCTGCACAGAAGTCAAGGAAGAGAAACATTGGAGGGGATGAAAGGACAAAAGAAATAGAGAATTGATTTAAGAATATTTTAATTAAAAGAACCCATTGAACCTAATAACTTAAAAATAGTAACACAAACAAAAATATATAACTTTAGTGAAATACTAAAAGTTAGATACAGGAAAATATTAAGGAATATTATAGTAATTAATTATTCAAAGTCAAATGTAAGGCTATCCTATGCTATGATCAGAGAGAAGACCTAGAAGTGCAGATGAAATAATCATGACATTGCCAAAAATTTATTTCGTATGAAAATTAACAGAGGTCATTCTAGGTTAATATTTTAGGTATTATTAATGAGTTAATAATTAGATTTATTTGAGTCATTAGTTACAATTAATGTTATGTGCTGTGAGATGTCTTTCTGTATGCTGTGAATATGTGTTGCTCTGATTGGTTGATATATTAAGCTGCATTGGCTTATGGCAAGGCATCTTAGAGGCAGGCAGAAATCCAATCAGATAGACAGGAAGAGAAAGGAGAGTCATAAAAACACCATCCTGCCATCAATGAACAACATGACAGCAGGTCAGTAAGCCATGGAACACATGGCAAAACATAGATTAATAAAATTTTGTTTATTATTATTATTATTATTATTATTATTATTATTATTATTATTGGTTTTTTTCAAGACAGGGTTTCTCTGTGTAGCTTTGCGCCTTTTGTGGAACTCGCTTTGGAGACCAGGTTGCCTGGAAATCACAGAGATCCACCTGCCTCTGCCTTCCAAGTGCTGGGATTAAAGGTGTGCACCACCACCACCTGGCCAAATTTTGTTAATTTAAGTTGGAAGAGTTAGCTAGGGAGAAGCCTGAGCCATTAGGACATACAGTATGTAAGTAATATAAGCCTCTGTGTGTTCACTTGTCTGAGCAGCTATGGGATGGTGAGAAACAGAAAAACTTCCAACTACAGTTATGCACTATATTTGCAGTTTTCTGAATGTTATTATATGTGTATATAATATGTATATACATTTCTATACAGTCCCATTGCAGCACATTAGAGAACTACAGACAACTCTGGATTGTCTATAGTGAGAAGAATACTCTCATCCAGAAAAGAGCACACAAATTAGTTACCCAAAACTAAATGGTCAACACTGAAAACATATATATAGCAAAAATTAATGAAAACAGAGGCCATGAGTGTTAAAGAGAACAGAAAAGAATGTGGAAGTGGTAGGACGGGGGAAAGGGAAGATAGAAATTATGTAATTATATTATAATCTCAAAATTAAAATTGAAACATTACTATTATTTATAATTATCACAAAATGTATTTCAATAAACATAATTAAGAAATATGTAATAAAATACATAATATTAAAAAATATATAAAAGTCCTATATCTTCTTATTGTAAATATAATGTTAAGCTAATTATATGCAAAGTAATTTGGAAGTATTTAATTCACCTGTAGTTCAGAAAATTTTTCTATAAGAAATTCAGTTTTTACCTTGATATTACCTTTAAGAAAAGGAACAAAATTTTTGGTAATATCATGTGATACTCATCTCTGATGGGCACAGATACTGCAAAGCTCAAAATAAGAAACAATTATGCAAAGTTTCATGAAATAGCTAAAACAGAGTTATCCAAAAATTTTAAAACATTATTTGTGGGAGATTTTCCTGCTTCTTTCTGTTTTGAATAAGTGATTTGTGTCAGCAGGGCCTTCTCGATGTTGGAATTGCTTAGATAATTTCAGTTTTAGCTTTAGAAGATCTCCTTTGATTTCCATAACTTTGTATCACTCACATCTGTTTTAAAATAATTCTATGATTTATAAGCTTACAAATATTTTTTGGCATTCTTATTATATTCTTCCCCAAACCTCAGACTAGAGTTCTCCAATTTTTTTTATTATATTTGTATTTTATATATCAGCCATGGGTTCACCTATCTTCCCCCCTCCCACCCCCGCTCCCACCTTCCCCCCAGCCCCTCCCCTCCATTCCCATCTCCTCCAGGGCAAAGACTCCTCTGGGGATTCAGCTCAACCTGGTAGATTCAGTACAGGCAGGTCTATTCCCTTCCTTCCAGGCTAAGCAAAGTGCCCCCACATATGCCCAAGGTTCCAAACAGCCAGTTCATGCACTAAGGACAGGTGCAGGTCCCACTGCCTGGGTGCCTCCTAAACAGTTAAAGCTATTCAATTGTCTCACTTATCTGGAGGGCCTGATCCAGTTGGGGACTCCACAGCTTTTGGTTCATAATTCATGTGTTTCAATTAGTTCAGCAATTTGTCCCTGTGCTTTTTCCAATCTTGTTCTCAACAATTCACACTCTGACAATCCCTCTCTTTCTTGACAATTGGATTCCTGGAGCTCCACCTGGGGCCTGGCTGAAGATCTCTGCATCCACTTCCATCAGTTATTGTATGAGAGTTCTAGCACAACACTTAGGGTGTTTGGCCATCCGATCACCAGATTCGGGCTTTCTCTTGACCATTGCCAATAGTCTACAATGGAGGTATCATTGTGGATTTTAGGGCACCTCTCTAGTACTTTGTTTCTTCCTGTTCTCATGTGGTCTTCATTTATCATGGTCTGTTATTCCTTGTTCTCCCTTTCTGTTCTTGATGCAGCTGGGATCTCTTGCTCCCCTAAGCTCTCTTTCCCTCTTAACTTGTCCTTCTTTACCCCCATTCTCGTCCAGGTTGTTCATGTAGATCTCATCCATTTCTCTATCATTGGGCAATCCCTATGTCTTTCTTAGGACCCTGTTTTCTAGGTAGCCTTCCTGGAGTTGTGAGCAGCAGTCTAGTCATCTTTGTTTTACATCTAGTATCCTCCTATGAGTGAGTATATACCATGTACGTTACTCAACATCCCTAATTATCCAGGAAATGCAAATCAAAATGACTCTGAGATACCACCTTATACCTGTTAGAATGGCTAAGATCAAAAACACAGAAGACAGTTCATGCTGGAGAGGATGTGGAGCAAGGGAAACTCTCCTCCACCACTGGTGGGAATGCAAGCTTGTATAGCCACTTTGGAAATCAATGTGGCTCTTCCTTAGAAAATTGGGAATCCATCTCCCCCAAGACCCAGCTGTAGCACTCTTGGGCATATACCCAAGGAATGCTCAATCATACCACAAGGGCATTTGCTCAGCTATGTTCATATCAGCATTGTTTGTAATAGCCAGAACCTGGAAACAACCTAGATGCCCTTCAATTGAAGAATGGACAAAGAAATGTGGTACATACTCAGTAGAGAAAAACAATGACATCATGAGGTTTGCAGGTAAATGGATGGATCTAGAAAAAATCATTCTGAGTGAGGTAACCCAGACTCAGAAAGTAAAACATGGTATGAGTTCTCCACTTTTAATTACAGAATAGTTTTACAATTTTGCAAGTGGTATACTTACCTACCAGTTTCCATTAACTTTATAGTTTCTATTTAAATTGTGGACCTCTATCCTCTACAGCTAACTTTGGTTATGCTGTCTGTTGTATTTCTCTTTCTGGAATAAGGCAAAAAAAAATGCCTAGTAACTCTCACACACAAACAAAAAAATGACAGATTAAAGCAATAATTACCTTACTTTGTGCTCCTTGTATGATGAGAGGGCCCACATGCAGGTGAATGTGTGATGAGAAAGAAATTCCATCAGTGAAAAGTCACACTTCATCATGGTTAAATTCTTCATCAAAGATGTATCAGGCTTATTAATCTTACCATAGATGCACGAATCATGTACTGTTTTGTTTTTCAATGTTATGTCTATGGGATCACATTATTGTTGCTCTATGTTTGTTACAGCATAATCATGCCTTGCTATACTGATAGGTAAGAATGTATTTTCATGTACTGTATGATGACATTCAGGTCTCTCTCCATTTATTGGAGAGTGATGCTTCATCATGTGTGATCTTTGCTCTCTGGGAAAAAAGTGTGTCAGGGGTGGGTATTCCTCATTTTTCTATCTAGTTACTTTAATTATTATATAGTGTTTTATGCCATTTTTCTTAAAATTGTTTTATAATACATTGGGCCCAGCATTGTTCTATTCTCAGATTGCATTGACTACCCACAAACTTGTGGTTTTATGTGAAATGAAAGCATTTTTTAAGGCTGTAAAACCTTAATTGAAATTGAAATTTTAGTAAGGATTTCATATATACTAGTATTATCAACTTTAAGATCAAACTGCACCTCACCTAATTTACTTCCTATTGTGTCAGATCTTTTTCAAGCTCTGCCTTTCCAGGAAAGGGATTTTCAAAGTAGAATTTTTGATGCATTTCTAATGTAGAATTTGACTCTATTTTGAGGATGGAGAATGACTCTGTTCCTTGGAGGATATCTACACAAAACTGTGTGTCCAGTACCTCCCACAAAGCACACAATAATAAATAGCTATTCCTAAAATTAAAATGAAAATAACACTTGAGATTGTCAAATTAAATTGGGCCTGTAGGAGTATATGAGTGTATTAAAATCACTATAGTAATATACCAGAGAACATGCACAAAGCAGTACGCTAGAAAATAATAAACTACATGGTGTCAGACGTGTTCCTGGCAACTCTTGTCTTTTGGGTAGGCTCAGTACTTCTAGCATATAGAGGGTGCAACTCCTTTATGTGTTCCTGTTATGTAGCTTAGGATTTGTATGACACACTATCAGTGAGAGACTATGTAGAAGCACTTGTGATAATGTGGGCCCACAACTTCCCAGAGCTGGGGTAGATAGACATAGGGTCCACAGTCATGAGGCTGCCAACACCATGTCCTAAACTGTCATGAGGCAGGTAGCCTTGCAGCCTTCTGGCAGGTTAAAGTTTGCCTCACCTGGTCAGAAAAAATGCCACAGACCGGAAACAACAACAACAAAATGTCGCTCAAATTTCTAAAGGTCTTATAATAAAAAATCTGGAACCTGATATTGGGGTAGAAGCTGAAAGATCAAAGAAGCAGAGCAAGCCACAGCCACCACCTCTTACCTCACCCTCAGTCATCCTGAAAGAGCTCCAACCAAAAGGGCTTCAGCCTAAGGAGCCTCTAGCTGAAAGGGATGCTTCTGCTGAAAAGCCTTTAGTTCCTGTCTCCTCAGGCCTTATATATCTTTCTCAGCCCTGCCATATTACTTCCTGCTATTAAGGGTATATGTGCTTCCCAAGCAAAGTCTGGCTCTGTTTTTCTCCTAGACTGAGTCAATCTCATGTAGTCCAGACTAGGTTTGTACTCACAGAGATCTCTGCCTCCTGAGTTCGAAGACACCACTCTCTAGCTTCTATGTTTAATCTAGTGACTTGTTCTGTCCTCTGATCTTTGAGCAAAATTTATTAAGGTACATGATATATCACCAAAAAAAAAAAAAAAAAAAAAAGCCAAGTAAAGGCTGAGAAAAGCTATAAACAGATACAGTGTCCTTAAATATGTGCTTAGGTGCGAAAGAAAGAAAAGAAAATTTGTATGGACTGTTAGAGAAAAATAAATTGTTTGAAAATAATGAAGTCTTTCAAGAAAGAATGAAATAATATAAAAAAGAATAAGCCACATGAGAATGGGAAATACATAGGACGTCTAGATCCTGTATAAAGCTCTGGTGATTTTGAGTTTTTAAAATACTAATAAAAATGGCAGCTGTTGACATATATTGGATTATGAAAAAAAACTATTGAATTAAACCAGCCTATATATCTTAAAAATATCATAACTTTAGAATAGGAGTACAAAAACATGTTGTGTTGGAGGAGAGGATGTCTTTGTATTCACAGGAAACAAAATGCTATGGATACCTTCAAAATTAATGAAGACCAGATTTGGCTGGGTAGACCCCCTGAAAATTCTTGCTGCCAGGCATGAAGAAAAAAATCAAAAACAAAAACAAAAACAAAAACAAAAACTGCAGAGGACCCAGGTTCAGTCCTCAGCACTCATTTTTTTTTTAAGATTTATTTATATATTATGTATACAGAAGAGGGCGCTCTCTTTCCCTTGAACCTTGCCCTTCATTACCCCCACTCTCCTCCAGGTTGTTCATGTAGATCTCATCCATTTCTCTGTCATTGGGTGATCCTTGGGTCTTTCTTAGGATCCTGTTTTCTAGGTAGCCTTCCTGGAGTTGTGAGTAGCAGTCTAGTTATCTTTGTTTTACATCTAGTATCCTCCTATAAGTGAGTACATACCATGTTTGTCCTTCTGAGTCTGGGTTACCTCACTCAGGATGATTTTTCCTAGATACATCCATTTGCCTGCAAACCTCATGATGTCATTATTTTTTTTCTGCTGAGTAATACTCCATTGTGTATATGTGCGACAATTGCACGTGGAAAATAATATCACTAAGCTGACAAACATCATCCACAGATCAGCTTTGGACTACAAAGTGCTTATAGCAATTCTGAGATGGCTAGCTGAGATGAACCAGTTTCAAAGACTACTTGAGTAAGGACTTGAGATAAACCCTAAACTTTGGCATTATGGATAACAAAATTACCTTTCCTAGAATTTGTCAATTAACCCCAATTTTTTCTTTTCAGAATAAAGATAACTTCGCCCATACCCAGCAGGAAGCAATTTTAAGAATTTGACGCCTACATTCCCAAAAGGGTGGTGTGGGGTGAGTGGTTTTTTGGTCTTTTTATGGGTATTGGGTCTGGGATAGTTTTCATTGTTTAGGAGGGTTGGTTACAAGTTGTTGTTAAGGGTTAGGAAAAGGGCTAGGCAAAAGGTGCTTGTTAAAAAAAAGAAAGAAAGAAAAAGAAAAATGAAAAAGACAATTACTAGTTTTAAATACTTTACATTCGATTGGATTGTTTTATATTGTATACAAATTACTATTATTGATATTGAGATTGTTAGAATATACCATACACGTATTTATAATCTTGCTCAAGATATTGTATTTATATCATTCATTTAACAATGTAATGCAATTTGCTAATCCTTGAATGTTAGTATTACCAACTATTAGGATATATAGAAATGAAAATTAGTGGTTAGACTTCACAATTGAACTTGTAGTCATATTAGGTGTGTTTTCAAGATCAAACAGATATATTTTAGATAGACAGGTCATCTTCAAACCCTTCAGAGATCTACAGAATATGGCATTTAAAATGTTTTAATAACTTAGGAATTTTTCTTTTTTGCTATGACTATGAGACATGTCGGCTCCTGGCAGTACCAATCTACTTCAGAGAAAATATGGGCATTGAAGAAACTGCATATGGAGTTAACATTCATTGCGGCAAAAGTTAGCCACTGGACAACAAAGTATCCTCTAATCAGCTGCTGACAAACAGGACAGACAGGACATGAAACCAAGGACTACCAATTCTTGCCAAAACAAGTGTGGTTGTGGCTTTAACAAAAGGCATCTTCCGAAGCCAGGACAATATGGCACCATCCCTGAAGTGAGTGACCTTTGCAATCTGTAAAAGGTACCTTGCCCTTTTCTTCGAAGGCAGCTGAACAGGGAGTGGGCCAATGGCTTCTGATGTGCAATGGAACAGCAGATGAAACAGTTATTCTTGAAGAATAACTAAGCTCACCCCTCTCAATAGTAGACTGGCATTTAATAGAGGGATGTGGAGAAGAACAGGATGCAGCCACATATACACAGCCAAGAAAAATGGACAGCTGAATTGAAGAAACATCAATAATTTCCAGAATTTAAAATCCTGAATCATGACATGACACTAATGGAATTCAGATGTTTCTGGTACATGGATTGCTCTCACCAAATGTGAGGTCAAACTGTTGACCTTGTATACATCCTAGTTCACAAAAGAGTATACTAAGCCTATAGGCTGAAGATGATGCCCCAACACTGTGGAGAAACCTCAGGTGACTGTCCAGGCAGCTGGCTGTTTCTGTCAACTCACTTTTTTTTTTTTTTGGAAGCTGCTTGCATGCACTTCCTGTTTTTTATTTTTTATTAGGTAGTATTATTTCCTTCTTGGGTCTCTGAGGGAGTTGAAGATTAGTTAGTTATAGTTATAATTATCATTGTTAAGGATTTCAGAAAAACTCACTAAGCGCTGTTAAGTGTATAAATTTGAAAGACATAATAAGACAGTTCCGTTAGCAATATAAGTTAGGATAGAAAGTGAATCAGGTACATTTTGGACTTACCAAAATAGGATAGATAATGGAATTATTTTCTCTGAATTTATCAAATTCAAATGGACTAGACATTGTTTAGGTATTTATTGTTTGTATATATGGTATATTTAGTTATTGTACTTTTGTATATAGTTTTTCTTTTATTAGTTACAACTTTTTCTTTTTTTTAAATAGAAAAGGGGAAATATAATGATATTTTATTTGTATTGAAATGTGATTTTATTTATATGTTAATAAAGTTGCCTTGAGGTCAGAGCAAGCCAGAGCAGAAACTGGGAGGTAGTGGTGCACGCCTTTAATCCCAGCACTTGGGAGGCAGAGCTAGGCGGATCTCTGTGTGTTCAAGGACACAGCCAGCATGGCAGACACATGCCTTTTATCTCAATAGCAACCATAGACGATCTGGAGGTCTGTACAAACAGGCAGTGACGAGGAGGTCATGTGGCTGGGTTTACAACCAATGAGAGAACAGAACAGAAAGTTTTTAAATAGACAGGACACACAGAAGTAGGTCTCTTGTGGAGAGGAAGAACGGCAGAAGCAGTGAAGGGTAAGGTTTTCCGCTCTTGCTCTGACCTCATGGTTTTTAACTCTGCAATTGGTTCTGTTTTTCTTATTTAACAAGCTGATTACATCTACAAAAAAAAAAAAAAAAAAAAACAAGAAAAAGTATAAGATGTGTAAGATGTGTGACATAGCCTAATCCCTTTGCATGGGACCAGCTCTAAGACTGATTGAGACATGATAAATCTTGTTAGCTACAGAGTCCTCATGACTTATTATCATATGCCACCCTTTCATATGGCATGTAGAGATTTATATTTCAATTTGGTTATGCAGTCCAAACAGATTTAGAAAGTTTACAGATAACTTTGATATGTTCAAATGTAAGGCAGATAGTATTCTTAAGCTGATTTGTATACACCAAACATTCCATTCTTGTGTTAATGCAGATATGTATGTTATCATTAAAGTTTTTATGTTTTTAGAAGAAAGGACCAGACACCAATGAAAACAAGTAGCCCAGATGATCCAGCTTCTCAGAATGCCTCTGTTACAGTTTCTTCAAAAATCTGCATACAGGAATATTTCAAAGTTGTTACGTAAGATGGTACATCTTTGCAGACTATTGCACCCAAGACCTCAGATAAGCCCTGCACTTTTCCATCAATCATGCAGACTGGAGAGAAAATGATACAGCTAGCTCTCCTAGGATTTGATCTTTAACACAATTTTCTCAGGGTCCCCTAAAGACCCTGGCAACCCCAGTGAACAGGAAGTAATTTTAAGAACATAATGCCCACATTCCCAAGAGGTGTTGTAGGTGGTTTTTGGTCCTTTGATGTGTTATCAATGTTTAATATTTTTTAGGGGTTGGCTGTAAGTTGTCACTGGTCATGATCAGGGAAGAAACTAACCAAAGGAGGTTAATTTCAGGAATCTCTTTCTGAGCAGATTAAAAAGGGGGAATATAGGAATGAAAAGATAAAAGAGTAGAATATTGAATCTACTTTTAAAGTAAAAAGCAACTACTAATCTTAAATGTTTTATATTTAAAATCATATGGATTTTTGTATATTCATTCAAATTTAAGGTTATTTTTGTTCTACTATTTAAATATTTCTACTCATATTTAAGGTATTTTTGTATATTGATACAATTATAAAGTTATTTTTGTTATAACATAGGGTATATATGTTTATACTCTTACTTAAGGTGCTATACCTATGCAGCTCAATTAAAAATGTAAAGTTCTAGTCCTTGAAAGCTGTTATTATAAACTATTTAGAATAATTAAGAAATGCAGGTTCATAATTAATCATCTATAACAATCAAACTTCTAATTATGTTACGGATGTTTCCAAGGTCACACAGAGATACATTTTAGATAGATAGATGGTCTTCAAACACTTCAGAGATCTATATACTATGACACTTAAGATACTTTAATACATGTGCCTTTCTATGACAGTGAGATATGGCTGCACCTGACAGCATCTATTTACTTCAAAGTTGATGATGGACATTGATGAAACTCCATTTGGACTTTTATTTCATTTGTGGCAAAGCTCACCATTAGGCAAGAAACTTTCCTTTCCTTTATTGCTGACAATTGGACAAACATGACATAAAAGAAGGAGACTGTTTGACTTTGAGAAGACAAGGTAGGTAGTACAATCCTTCAAAGTTCCTGCTTTGATGAAAAGTCTGACAGATATTCTTTTTTTCTTTTATTAAAAGATTTTCTATTCATTTTACACATCAATCATGGATTCCCTTGTTCTCTCTGCTCCCACTCCCCAGCCTTTCCCTCTCAATCCACAACCCCATTCCCACCTTCTCCAAGGCAAGGTCTCCCCTGTGGAGTAAGCAGAGCCTGGTACATTCAGTTGAGGCAAGTTCAATCCCTTCCTCCTTGCACCAAGGCTGATCAAAGTGTCTCAGCATAGGCACTAGGTTCCAAAAAGCTGGCTCATACACTAAGGACAGGTCCCAGTCTCACTGCCTGGGGTCTCCCTAAACAGTTCAAACTAAACAACTGTCTCACTTATCTAGAGGGCCTAGTTCAGTTCCATGGGAGTTCCTCAGCTATTGGTTCACAGTTCATGTGTTTTCACTAGTTTGGCTAGTTGTCTCTATACTTTTTCCAATCATGGTCTCAATATCTCTTGCTTATATGATCCCTCCTCTCTCTCGTCAATTGGATTCCTGGGGCTCCAACTGGGGTTTGGCCATGGATTTCTGCATCTGCTTCCATCAGTCACTAGATGAGGGTTATGGTGTCCAGCTATCCAATCACCAGAGTAGGTCAGCTCAGGAACCCTCTCGACCATTGCCAGTAGTCTATAGTGGAGTCATCTTTGTGGATTCCTGGAGACCTCTCTAGCACTCTGATTCTTCTTATTCCCATGGTGTCTTCATTTATCGTGGTATCTCTTTCCTGTTCTCTCACTCTGTTCCTGATCCAGCTAGGATCTCCTCCTCCCCTAAGCTCTCTTCCCCCTTACACTTGTCCTCCATTACCTCCCCTCATACCCAGTTTGCTCATGTAGATCTCATCCATTTCTCCATCTCTGGGCGATCCCTGTTTCTTTCCTAGGTCCTCTTTACTAGCTAGCCTTCCTGGAGCTGTGAGTTGCAGTCTGCTTATCCTTTGCTTTATATCTAGTATCCACTTGTGAGTGAGTAATACCATGTTTGTCTTTCTGAGTCTGGGTTATCACACTGATATTTTCTAGTTCCATCCATTTGCCTGCAAACTTCATGATGTCATTGTTTTTCTCTGCTGAGTAGTACTCCATTGTGTATATTTACCACATTTTCTTTATCCATTCTTCAGTTGAAGGGCATCCCACCGATAGTGTAGGAGTGTTCCCCTTGTTCCACATATTCTCCAACAGAAGCTGTCTTCAGCATTTTGATCTTAGCCACTCTGACAGGTGTAAGATGGTACCTCAGTGTCGTTTTGATTTGCATTTCCCTAATGACTAAGGATGTTGAGCAATTCCTTAAATGTCTTTCAGCCATTTGAGCATTTTCTGTTGGGAATTCTCTGTTTAGCTCTATAGCCCATTTTTTAATTGGACTGTTAGGTATTTTGATGTCTAGTTTTGGTATTTGATGTCTGGGTTCTTTATATATTCTGGATATCAACCCTCCTGCCAGATATTCTAAGTCTGTGGGCAAAAGATGGATGCTCCAACATTGCCGAGGAAACTTGGGTGACTTTTCAGAGAGCCAACTGTCTCTGTCATTTGTATAGTTTTGAAAGTTGCTTGCTCTGCACTTCTTGTTTATTCAGGTAATATTTCATCCTTCTCAAGTCTCTGACCAGGTTGAAGACTCCATAGCTATGCCATTGTCTTTGTTACAAAATCATAAAAGAGACTTTCAAAGGAAATGTAAGGTTTATAAAAGTTGAGAGACATGAAAGCTTAGGTAGTTCATCTAAGAAAAAAATCTTAAGGTCTAAAAAGATATGTTTAGTTTGAGTATACAAGTTTTTATAGAAAATGGTTTAGGCATAAATCTTTGGACTTATCAAGATAGAATAGATAATAGAGTAATTTCTCCAAATTTGGCAAATACAAATGCACATTGTGAATATAATTCTTACCTGATAATTGCTCTTATTATATATAGTTTTACTGTGTCAGAGTTAAAACATTTTCTTCTTATTTAGTTAAAAAGGGGGAAATGTTGCAGGATATTTGACATTACTCTTTTAAAGATATGTCACTGTGACTTGTGACCCTAATCAGACTTATCAATAAATACCCAGAGTCAGAGATTGAGGATGAGAGCTGAAAGATCAAAGAACAGCAGACAACAACTAGATACCTCTTTTTTGTCAATCACATTTAACTTGTACTTTTTTTACTTGAATTTTTTTTGTTCATTTTACATACTAATCATAGATACCCCCTCTCATCCCTTCTTCCACTCCACCCCTTCCTTCCTTCTCATTCAACCATCCAAAAGGCTAAGTCCTCTTATGAGGGGACAGCAAAGCCTGGTAATTCAGTTGAGGAAGGGTCAAGCTCCATCCCCCTGCATTAAGGGTGAGCAAGATGATAAACCATAGGTAATGGGATCTAGAAATCCAGCTCATGCACCAGGGATAGATCTTGATCACACTGCCAGGGGTTACTCAAACAGATCAGCTACACAACTGCCCCCCATATGCAGAGGGTCTTGTCCAGTCCCATGCAGGTTCATCAGATGTTGGTCTTAAGTTGGTGAGTTTCTATGAGCTTAGTTCACTTGTATCTGTAGATTTTCCCATCTTGACCCTCACCCTCCTTGCTCATAGAATCCCTCTTCTCTGTTCAACTGGATTCCTAGAGCTCAGCCTATGTTTGGTTGTGGACCTCTGCATCTGATTCCATCAGTTACCTTGATGAAGTCTCTATGATGACAGTTAGGGTATTCACCAATCTGACTACTAGAGTAGATCAGTTCAGGCACCCTCTCTACTGTTGCTAATAGTCTAATCTGGGGTTGCCCTTGTGGATTCCTCAGAATTTCCCTAGCACCAGGTTTCTCCCTAACCCCAAAATGTCTACCTCTATCAAGATGTCTCTTTCATTGCTCTCCAACCCTGTCCCTCCCTGATCTTGACCATCCCATTCTCTCATGTTCATGTCCCCCCCTCCTCTCCCCTCTATTGATACCCTCATCCCCAGTTTACTCATGGAGAAAGATGTCCTCTGTTTCCCATTCCCAAAGTGATCCATATATCCCGCTTAGGGTCCTCCTTGTTTCCTAGCTTCTCTGGAGCTGTGGGATGTAGTCTGATTATCCTTTGTTTTACATCTAATACCCACCTATGAGTGAGTACATTCCATGTTGTCCTTTCTGAGTCTTTTTACCTATATGAAATCTCAGACCAAGTTGGTGGGACTGTCTCTACAAAACCTCAGACTGAATTGTATGGGATTCTGTCTCCACTTTCCTAGTGCTGGGATCAAAGGCTTGAGTCCCCCATGTGCTAAGATCAAAGGCATAATCCTCCCAAGTGCTGTGATTAAAGATATGAGTCACTACCAGGCAGATTTGTTTCTCTTTTAGACTGATTCAATCTTGTGTAGCCCAGGGTGGCCTTTAACTCATTATCTTCCTGCTTCCTCCTCCGAAGTCCTGGGATTAAAGGTATGTGCCACCACTTCCTGGACTCTATGGTAAACTAGTGACTAACTCCAACCTCTGATCTTATTTATCAGAGCAAAAACAAAGTATCATACAACTTCACCGTTTCATTTTGGATAGCTTAAGAGGATAGGCAGGATTTCCAGGGAGAGAGAGGAACTCTCTGGCACAGCAGCAGAGGCCAACAAGACACAAGACATACAGAATGAAGTAGAGGTAAAGAGCCTTATGGACGAACATCGATTAATACAAGTAGGTTATTTTTATATAAGAACTAGTTAGTAGGGGACAAGCCTAAGTTAAAGGCCAAGATTTTGTAATTAATAAAAGTCTCCATGTCATTATTTGGAGGCTGGTGGTCCCAAATAAAAGTACAACAACAATGTAACTTATTTGCTGTGGATATCGCTCTGTGTAAATAAAGTTCTGATTGGCCAGTGGCCAGGCAGGAAGTATAGGCGGGACAAGAGAGAAGAGAATTCTGGGAAGTAGAAGGTTGGGGAGAGACACTGCCAGCTGCCGCCATGAGAAGCAACATGTAAAGACACTGGTAAGCCACAAGCCATGTGGCAAAGTATAGATAAGCAGAAATGGGTTAATTTAAGAGAGAAGTAGATAACAAGCAGCCTGCCACGGCCATACAGTTTCTAAACAATGTAAGTCTTTGTGTGCTTTCTTGGTTGGGTCTGAGTGACTGTGGGACTGGCGGGTAAGAGAGATTTGTCCTGACTGGGCCAGACAGGAAAAATCCAACTACAAATGGCGCCCAACGTGTTGGCAAGAGTTTCCACCTAAAACCCGAGAAAAAAGATTCTAAGACGGAGCTAAAAACAGCTTCCTAGTTGTCTTCCTCAAGTTAGCAGCAGCCTGCTGGTTTGAGCTACTATGGTGGGTTCCTGGCGTGTGCATCTGACCTGCAGTGTGGCGGGAATGAGGAGTCTATAAGCGACACTTTACTCTGCTGAGTGGCAGATTTAGCCTTTGCTAGTTAAAAAAAAAAAAAAAAAAGTTTCTGGGCTATACACTGCTTTGATAGAACTGCTTCTGATAGTTGATGGTCCACATGGCTCCAGACCCAGAGCTGGTGGTAAACTGAACCACAGCCATGTTGGGAAGCTGAGGTGGGCAGAGTCAGCAGCCACAATGGTGTTTCAGTCTTACAAAGATGGATATTACACAGAGAATCTGGTTTGTCTTGTCTTTGGGACTTTTAACTGCAGAAAAAGATTTGATCATAAAAGCTGTTGAGTTAAATAAATATATAAATTTTAAAGGTACCTTGACTTCAAAATTTGGATATAAGGATATGTTGCTTTGGAAAAGAGTCTCTGCTTTTGTTTCCACAGAAAGCCAGAGGCTGTGGATTTGTTCCAGATTAAGATACATCAGGTTTGATCAGCCAAGACCACCTGAAAGGTCTCCGATGACACAATGGCCCAGATGATCCAACATCCAGAATGGTTTCAAGGCAACTGGCTCAGAGGTTTACCCTCACAGACTACTCCATAATCCTAAAATTTTCTTTATGTTCCCATAAGATACAGCGCCCCCCTCCAGCAGGAAGTAGTAAGAGAAACTACGCCCAAATTCCCAGCTTTGCAATGGAATTGGCTCACTCCTTCTCTAAACCCAGACATATTGCTAAAAGAAAAGGTTAAGAGATTCTTGTGTCCCAAATCAGAAGAGCCCTCTGGTGTGGGACAGAGAAAAACCACTATTTTATTTAAAATAGGTTGATTATAAATGAAATCTTTTTCTAAAGATAAAAAGGGGATATGATATAAATATGATAGGATGAAAGGGTAGATTAATGAAATTACTTCTAAAAGAAAAACAACTCATTTAAAATGTTTTACATTGGTATAGATTTTAGTCTATTGATACAAACTTAAGGTTAATTTTGTTATACTGTGTGTATATTTCTACTCATGTTTAAGGTATTACGTTTGTATAGCTCATTTTAAATTGAAATGGACAATTAAAAATAGATTAATAATTAATCATCTGTGATAATCATACTCATAGCCATGTTAGTTAAGTCTTCTGGGTATACATAGAGATATTTCAGATAGATAGGTAATCTTCAAATACTTCAAAGACCTTCAGAATATGGCATTTAAAGTATTTTTAAAATTTAGACTTTCTGGACAGTGAGACATGTCTGCTCCTGGCAACACCAATTTACTTCAGAGACAACGATGGGCATTGAAGACACTTCATATCTTATCTTCACCTTGGCAAAAATAGCCATTTAGGCAAGAAACTGTTCTTGCCTGGACTGCTTGATTAACTGGACATGCAGGACCCATAGAAAGGTGACCACTGAACTTTGCTTGAAAAAAATGGTCCTTCAGGTTCCTGCTTCACAGAGGAAACTGCCAGACATTCTACAGGACACTGAGAAAAATAACCAAGAGACTCTAGCCCTGTGGGCTGAAGACAGATGCCCCAACTTTACAAAGGAACATTAGGTGACTGTCCAGGCTGCCAGCTGTCTCTGTCTACCCTGCAAGACTCCTGAAAAATGCTTGCATCCTTCTCCCGGTTCTCAGGTAATATTATATCCTTCTGAGGTCTTTGATAGTTACAATTTCCTCAGTTATGATACAAGATAAGTTAAATATAAAACTTTAGACTCACAAGTATAAGATAGGATATCTTCTTTAATATTGTAACTGTAATTCTTGCTAGATAATTGTTTTGTTATATGTAATTGTACTATGTAAAAGTTAAAACCTTCCTTTAAAAAAAAGAAAAAGGGAAGTGCTGTGGATATTGCTCTGTGTAAATAAAGTTCTTATTGGCCAGTGGCTAGGCAGGAGGTATAGGCGGGACAAGAAAGAAGAGAATTCTGGGAATTAGAAGGTTGGGGAGAGACACTGCCAGCTGCCGCCATGAGAAGCAACATGTAAAGACACTGGTAAGCCACAAGCCATGTGGCAAAGTATAGATAAGCAGAAATGGGTTAATTTAAGAGAGAAGTAGATAACAAGCAGCCTGCCACGGCCATACAGTTTCTAAACAATGTAAGTCTTTGTGTGCTTTCTTGGTTGGGTCTGAGCAACTGTGGGACTGGCGGGTAAGAGAGATTTGTCCTGACTGGGCCAGTCAGGAAAAATGCAACTACACTTATTCAACAGGAAAGGGAAAGAGTACCTTTGGGACAACATAGTAAGAACCTACTTTGATAAGAGTGCTGAAAAAGGAAGAAAGAAAATGTGCTAAAATCTTTAATGTATAAATGTTTTTATTAGCAAATAAATAAAGTATCAGTAGAACGTTCTTAACTAAAAATTCTTATCATATGCTATATGTTGTAGAGTACTGAAATGGTATCACTTGGAGACCTTGTATGATAAATTTTAGTCATATTACAGCTGAATCAATTCAAGGCTTTATAAAGTTGTTTTTTTTTAAGCAGGTCCAAAATACTTTATTGAATGATAATTTTTTTCCTTCTTTTAAAATTTATTATATTTGTGTTTTAATTTTACACATCAGCCATGAGTTCCCCTGTCCTCACCCCTCTCGCCCCCCCCCCCACCTTCCCCCCAGCCCCTCCCCTCCATTCCCATCTCCTCCAGGGCCAAGACTCCCCTGGGGATTCATTTAAACCTGGTGGATTCAGTACAGGCAGGTCCAGGCCCCTCCTTCCAGGCTGAGCAAAGTGTCCCTGTGTAAGCCCAAGGTTCCAAACAGCCAGCTCATGCACTAAGGACAGGTCCTGGTCCCACAGCCTGGATGCCTCCCAAAAAGTTCAAGCTATTCAATTGTCTCACTTATCCAGAGGGCCTGAGCCAGTTGGGGGCTCCACAGCTTTGGTTCATAATTCATGTGTTCCCATTAGTTTGGCTATTTGTCCCTGTGCTTTTTCCAATCTTGGTATCAACAATTCACACTCTTACAGTCCCTCCTCTTTCTTGACAATTGGACACCTGGAGCTACAACTGGGGCCTGGCTGAGGATCTCTGCATCCACTTCCATCAGTTATTGGATGACAGTTCCAGCACTACTGTTAGGGTGTTTGGCCATCTGATCACCAGACTAGGTCAGGTCAGATCAGGCATTCTTTCTACCACTGCCAGCAGTCTACAGAGGATGTATCATTGTGGATTTCTGGGGACCTCTCCAGCACTCTGCCTATTCCTGTTCTCATGTGGTAATCATTTATCATGGTCTGTTATTCCTTGTTCTCCCTTTCTGTTCTTGATCCAGCTGGGATCTCCTGCTCCCCTAAGCTTTCTTTCCCTCAAACCTTGCCCTTCATTACTCCCACTGTTGTCCAAGTTAATCTCCCACAGACCTGCCCAGAAGCACAAGTCTCATATATTCTACTTCTGTCAAGTTGATATTTAACATTAACCATCATATTAATTAGAATATTTTTGATATTTTCTTCTTTATTCTACTTTCAATGTCACTTATTCTTTGACCAAGAATCATAGCCAGTGAATTTCATCATTAAATAACATACATGAACAAAAGAAATTAAAATGTTATCAGAAATTCATGTAAATATAAATATTTATTTTTAAGGTAAAAATATATTATATGGGATTACCATTAGAAATTAGCAAATTTACTTTTTTGTTATAAAACATCTTAAATAAAAGCTCATATTAAAGTGAGATGATTGACTCAGAAAACATTGGAGTTTTGGATAACTAACATTAATGACCTTTAAGTTAGAGTACATGAGAAGAAATGATTATCAAAAAATCTTTATGATTGGAAGTGTTTGGAAGTTCAGATTTTGCCAAATTTTTTATAATTAATGAGATATCTAAAGAATGACAGAATAAAAAAAAATAACTTTATGTAGAGAAATGGATGAGTGATGTGAAGTGGAAAGATGTGATGGAATGTATTGCTTCATTCCTGGGATTATTTAAGTATGGGAAGGGTACTGAGTAGATAAACAAGAACAAAAAAGAGAAGGAGAAGTATGTAAATTCAGCAACAAATCAAACTATAGATATTTTTTCAGACTATAGACAAGGCATGTAGATTTCAAAAATTATTTAATATTTCTAAGAGATGCTAAAACATATTGGCGTTTTATTTTAATGCACTGTGCTTAATTATCTCTGACGTTTTGTTGTTGTTGTCCGGCTTTCAAAGATGTTAGTATTACAAGTTGTTTGGAAACAAACCTGCCTCAAATTTGATAATATCAAACAGTAGCCTTAAAAATTTAAAAATGTGAAAAATTTAGCAAAATCTCTCTTTATAAAAAAATGGGAATCTTCATGTTATCAAAATCAACTTTTTAAGAAAATGAGTGAATCTCAGGAAATATTATGCATTTTCATTTTTTAACCATTGTAAAACTGTTATAATTTGGAAGAGTTTGGCTAAGGAAAAAATAATTTTGTATTATGAGTTGAAAATGAGACCTAAGGACAAATGATAGAATATCATGATTTCAATGTCATTTGTTTGGGTATAAAAGTGATGAGAGGTAGACTTGCAACCTTGAACAAGTTTGTAATCACTTATGAGACAACCTCTGGGTTTGTCTGTAGGGACTATTACTTAGAGATGAAGTAAAGAGAGATGGGTAAACCCTATTCTCTATGTTGTGACTCCATTCCATTCTATGGTATTCTGCACTGAGGAGAAAGAATAAGTGAATAGAGCATGCTAATCACCCTCTATCTGACTTCTGACTGGATATAATGTAACTGGCTACTTCACTCTGATCCCAGCATCATAGACCACAGCTATAACTATCTAGCCAAATAATTCTTTTTTTACATTGACTTCACAGGGTATTTTACACAGTGAAAAGTAACTAATACATGGGGAGATTCAAGGTCTCCCATCAGTTTGGCACCTGGATAAAATAAATGACCAAACAAATATTCTGTCTATTGGCAGTTGGGTCATTGGAAAAATAACATCATAACATTGGGACATCTTCCTAAGACTCCTTGCTCTTAAAAGGAAAAGATAGGGCACTAGAGATTTTACTATGATGGATTACAGAAATTGCAGATGAGAGCATTACTCTACCATCATTGCTGATAGAATGTAGCCTTTAGAAAATCATGATGTAGCAAATAATACATTTGTTTCTTTGTTTTCTAAATGATAGCTAGTCCTCCTACTCTATTCCTACCTCATATTCTGAATAATTGGGCCTGGACTCTAGTCTTATGGGTAACTAGCAGAGTACTGTGGCCAAATATATCACTGTGCCTTTGTGTTGTTTATGGATTAATTATACTTTAATCAAACATTTCTAGTAGTACTTGAATTTATGTGTAGTTGGTGACCTTCTCTCCAGCTCCTGCCAAGCCCTGTTAGTCCAACAACCCATTTATAAAATAAACATATAGACATTTATATTATTTAAACTGTTTGGCCATTAGCTCAGGCCTATCATTGTCCAGCTCTTACTCTTATATTTAGCCCATTTCTATTAATCTATACTTTGCCATGTGGCTCGTGGCTTACCAGTACCTTATATCTTGTCATGGCAGATGCTGGCAGAGTCCTCCCTCTGCCTTCCACTTCCCATAATTCTCTTCTCTGCTTGTCCCACCTATACTTCCTGCCTGGCTACTTGCCAATCATCATTTTATTTATACAGAGTAATATCCACAGCACTTCCCCTTTTCTTTTTTGTTAAAAAAGGAAGATTAACTTTCACATAGTAAAATTATCAAGCAAGCATTATAGTTACAATATTAAAGAAGATATCCTATCTATCTTATATTTGTGAGTTTAAGGTTTTATACTAACTTATCTTTTATCATAACTGAGAAAATTATAACTATCTAGTGTTCAACCATATCAAAGACCTCAGAAAGGTATAATATTACCTGAGAACCAGGAGAAGGATGCAAGCAACTTTCGGGAGTATTGTAGGGTAGACAGAGACAGCTGGCAGCCTAGACAGTCACCTAATGTTCCTTTGTAAAGTTGGGGCATTTGTCTTCAGCCCACAGGGCTAGAGTCTCTTGGTCATTTTTTTTCAGTGTTCTGTAGAATGTCTGGCAGTTTCCTCTGTGAAGCAGGAACCTGAAGCACCATTTTGTCATGCAAAGTTCAGTGGTCATCTTTCTATGGGTCTTGCATGTCCAGTTGATCAAGCAGTCCAGGCAAGAACAGTTTCTTGCCCAAATGGCTATTTTTGACAAGGTGAAGATAAACTCCATGTGAAGTGTCTTCAATGCCCATCCTCCTCTGTGAAGTAAATTGGTGCTACCAGGAGCAGACATGTCTCACTGTCCAGAAAGTCTAAATTTTAAAAATATTTTAAATGCCATATTCTGCAGACCTTTGGAGTGTTTGAAGATTACCTGTCTATCTGAAATATGTCTGTGTATACCTAGAAGACTTAACTAACATGGCTACGAGTATGATTATCATAGATAACCAATTATTAATCTATTTTTAATTATTCATTACAATTTTAAATGAGCTGTACAAACATAATACCTTAAACAAGAGCAGAAATATAGACATAGTATAACAAAATTAACTTTACGTTTGCAGCAATAGACTAAAATCTATACCAATGTAAAACATTTTAAGCGAGTTGTTGCTCTTTAGAAGTAAGTTCATTAATCTACCCTTTCATCCTATCATATCTATATCATATCCCCTTTTTATCTTTAGAAAGAGATTGTATTTATAATCAACCTATTTTAAATAAAAAGTAAGGAGCAAAAAGTTACAGCTGACTTATCTGTGCATTTGAAGAGGTATTTTCAGGCACTGATAGCTCCCATTAGTCAATGGAAAGTGTGTTTTTATTGGGGGAGTGGTTTCCTTGTCAAGACTTCATTCTAGAGGGATGAATCTAGTTGTAAATTCTTGGGTACCTGATGGCTGTGAAAAAGATAAATGCTTAGGGAAGGGGAAATTAAATACTGGCTCTGAAGTTCCTCTTGGTAACATTTAATTAGCATTTGTCCTCCCAATTTGAAAAGCAGTACATCTTGTTTTCCTAATGTCTTAACGAATCTCTGCATCCTATACAGTTGTTGTATTGTCTGAATCCTTTGAAGCTAGAGGAAAATTGGCTTCAGGTTGAGACTTTGCCATATAGAAGCAAATTAGAATATAAAAGATACATCCATAAGAAACCTAAATTTGATGGTGCACTGATGCCATCTTATATGAACTCTAAGGAATGGCATTGCTCTCCACATATGATGAGCCTCCTGTGAAAAATTTTCAGAGGATAACTTAATGGCTTAATTAGTACATTCCACATCTCCAAATACTAATGTTTCTATGGGGATCGAAGACAATATTTATTTCAGAGACTCAGTTACAGACTGATTGATCTTAGAAATAATAAATATTTACTTTTTTATAGGTTTAAGACATTTTAAAGATCCACAATCATTTTAAGAGATCTCAGAAGATCAAACCGAGGAATAACTTTAATTATAACTACCAAGCAAAAGAGGATGGCAAGAAGTGTTTCAATAGCCCATAATGGAAGCTATTAGGTTGATTTGGGTCCCTAGCCTCATTTGTACTAGATGTTACAGTAAACTGTTTTATCATTAGGAAATGCATGTGAGTCATTTAACTATACCATGGTTTGGGTGATTATGACACCTCATGATATGTGTGCACTGTGGAAGAACAGTTGGATGTGCTCAGAAGATACGTCAGAATCAATATTCTTCCTGTATTATGGGACTCCCAGCAATCAGTCACAGGATTCAGGTTTGGTGGCAAGTACCTTACCCACTAAAGCAATCTTACCATCTCTAGAATGATGTTTATAGTACTTTTTTGTAAGACCAACTTTTCATAACCCATAACATTTTCAAGGAAATATTTACAAATTTATTTATAAAATTCAAGTGGGGATACACATATAATTGTATTCATAACAAATTATAATGATGTAAATTAGTAAAATCATGTGATTTCATTGATCAAAAGGAAAATGTACCCTAGACACGTAATGACCAAATATGTGCAACTTTCTGTGTGATATATTTACAGAGTTAATTTAAGATTTCATAGTATTAAATAGATTCATAAACAAAGTTATAGAATTTGAATACATTTTCTAGTTGTGCTAGAATATAATACACAATCAAGCTAATTCTATTCCACTTATACTTGGGTAAGAAAGGGCATCTGAAACAACAGAGGACACATTCATTACATACGATTTGTATATTTTTATTAATTAAACATTTTCATTTATTTTATAACCCTATTGCAGTTTCTTCTCTCTCCTCTCCTCCTGTACCTTCCTGTTTCCTATACCCCCCCATCCACTCCTCCTATGTTTCTGTTCAGACAGGGGCAGAATTCCCATGGCTGTCAACAGAGCATGGAACATAAAGTTGAGGCAGGACCAAGCTGTTCCACCTGCTCCAAGGCTGAGCTAGGCACCTCAGCATGGGGAATAGGTTCCCAAAAGCAAGTTTAAGCTCCAGGGCCAGATCCTTATCCTACTGCTGGGAGCCCCACAAACAAACCAAGCTACACAACTGTCACCTTCATGCAGAGTGTCTAGGTGGGTCTCATGCAGGCTCCCTAGCTGTTGGTCCAGTGTACATGAGCTCCAAGAGCTCAGGTCAACTGTCTCTGCAGGTTTCTCCATCATAACATTGACCCCCCTGGCTCCAACAATTCCTCCTCCCTATCTTCAACAGGAATTTTGGAGTTCCACCAGTGCCTGACTGTGGATCTCTACAAATTACTCAGGTTAAAATACAGCAAAATCATGAAATTTGTAGGCAAATGGATGGAACTAGAAAAAAAATATTCTGAGTGAGGTTACCCAGGCCCAGAAAGACAAACATGTTATATACTTACTCATTAGTGCATATTAATTGGAAAGTAAAGTATAACCAGGCTACAATCCATAGCCCCAAAGAGGCTAGGTAACATAACAAGGAGGATCCAAAGAGGAACACACGGATTTCCAGGGGAAGGGGAAATAAATGGATTGTATATTTTAACTATAAAATTTGAGTGTTTGAGTATGTGTGTATGTCTGAGTATTGTGTGTGCATGTGCTTGTGTGTATGTGTGCCATGCTGTGTGTTTGTATGTGTATGGCAAATTTCTGAGAATATCTGTACATGTGTGAATACACATCTGGTGGCCAGATAGTAACTTCAGGTGCAAGTTTTCATTACCCATTTTATTTGAGGCACACAATGTGTTTTTCACTGTTGTGTGTTCCAAGATATCCTGTCTTTGAGCTTCTATGGATTCTTTGACCTTCAATCAATTCTCATTTCCTGGTATGATTTCTGGTATTAAAAATAATTTTATTAATTCTTTGAGAGTTTATACATTGAACCTTAATCATATTCATCCCTTTCTTTATCTACATTCAGATCTATACCTCATACCATATCAACCCAAAATTTTGTACCCTTTATTTGTTAACTATTGAGTTCAATTAATTCTGCCTTTACATTCTCAAATGTGGAGCATATCATACTTACCAGGAGTCATAAGTTAACTAAGGCTAACTCCTCCCTTCCTAGAAGCTATCCATTTTTCAATACTTTCTCAGCTAAGGATATGAGTATTTGACTACCTAGTCCATACATACTGGAATGCTATGAGGCTTGAGCTTCCATGGGTCTTCTATAGGATGTCTAACCACTATGTTTCATGTGTGCAACTGTCATTTTATGTCCAGAAAACAATATTTTCTGTACTTATCTACTACCTTTGGTCCTTACACTTCTTCCATCTCTTTATCCACAATTAACTCTGAATCTTAAGAGGAAGGTGCATGATATAGATGCCAAATTTAGATGTGAACATATTCTCAATAGCTTTTTTCTCTATACTTTGACCATTCACGGATATCTGTGTTACTTGTTATCTACTCTGAAAAGAAATTTCTTTGATGAGGTTTTCAAGAAACAGCAATCTGTAGGAATAACAAGAAATCTTTAGCAGTTGGTTTGATACTATATTAGCAGAGAAATAATAGGTACTTGCCTAGGACCTATGAACTTTTGAGCCATAGGTGTTTGAACCTGATAACTCTGCTATTTATAGATTTCTTCTTGTTGAGGGAGTCTTCAATTGAATCAAATGTATGTTGTTACTCCCATGATGTTCATGTCCCTAATGCCTCAGTGTGCATATCTTGCCATTGAGGTTGTTATAGCTACCAGTGTTCACAGCTGGGTAAGACTGCTGATAACTTTTCTCTGCCTGCAGTATGTGTTGTATCTTTAACACTATGAAGTTAATCAATAGGGTTGAATCTTCCAAGTCAATTCCCACATAGTTTCTTTATGTTCTGTGATCCACCTATGAGAGATATTCAGCAATAGAATCTTACTGTCAAGTTCTTGAGACAGGAAATGAGAGAATCCATATGAAATTTACCCTTCTGAGTCTGGGTTACCCTACTCAGAATGATTACTAATTGTTTTATCCATTTACCTTTGATTGTCATAATTTCTTTTTTTCTTAAGAGCTGAATAATATTTCACTGTATTGAGGTTTCACATTACTATTTTCTGTCCATCAATTGATAGTCAAGTCGATGCTTTCCCTTGTCTAGTCATTATAGATAGGGCAACAATGGACATGGGTGATCAAATATGTCTGTAGTATAATATAGAGTCTTTGGAGCTTATGCCCAAGAGTGGCATAGATGAATCATGTGGTAAATATATTTCTAACTTTTTCAAGAAGCTCTTCAATGAGGTGGAGAATAGCTTTTAAGGAGGGGCCAGGGAGAAGAACTAATGGCTTTTTGGGAAACTGGCAGACAGAACAAGGAGAGGAGGTCAATGATTTGCTTTTCAGAACCTCTGAGTAGCAGAATTTCACCTCAACTTTGAATCTTGGGTTCTTTGGAGGGTCAAAGATTTAGATAAGTTCCCTTGGTAGCTTTGAAAGAGTAAATGCTTGAGGGAACAGAATCCCCTCAGGCTGCAGCCTTTGCAGCAGAAGCCATTGCTTATAAGTGGAGTTTTAGTTGTTGATTAGAACAGCGGTAGCTTAAAAGGCAGCATGATTTAATAAAATGAACAATAGAAGATTACTTATTTGAAGATCTTAGGTGATGATTCTATATTGTGTAAAGTTAACTGTTAAAACTAGCCATGGCATTCTGAATGTTCTTATGGCAAGTTAATTTAATTTGCATAATTTGTGTTAGCATACTGAAGGAGATTTTGTTCTTTGCAGCTGGAAAAAACAAATATATGGTCAATTAACAAGGACAAATGTGTGGACATTTACTTTTCAACAAGGACATTTTTCTTTATTAATTTACTCAATAATTAATTTTATAAATTTTACTTAGCCAGTTTTGCTTAATGGGGACAGTTGTACTTACAGGTAAATTTATTTATTTTTTTGTTATATGCAGACAATTCTCTGGGGATAATATTAGTATATTAGTGTAATCACATCATTCACAATAAAAAGAGAAGTAAATTTCAGATATGCTATAACAATATTAACTAAGGGGAAACTAATTTTTTTTGTAACTGATTCATGCTGTATTTAATCCCAGTATGCTTTAGTCATAATGAAAGGGCCAGGGCAGTATGCTATAAAATAAGTATGTGTTCTGTCTTGCTCTCTGTCTTCTTTGAGCTCTAATAGGATGGAGAAATACCATAACCACTCAGCGATATCTGGCATGGAGCTTCAACAACTTAAATGAGCCAGATAAGGAACAAGCATATCTCTAAGAAAAATAACAGATCCCAGTTGGACTGACATTTATTCAACTATCAGAGAAATGACTTTTGGGAACCTACTGCCAGCCTTGCATAAATCCTTCTCCAAACTGCTGATTTCCCACACAACTTTATATTCTGACATGAGTGGGCCAATTCTTCATAGTGTCTTGGCCCTTCATTCTATGAGGAGGTAAGTAAATTATTTGCTCAAACAATACTGGTGCAATTCATTGCTTTTGTCATTTGCAGCCTCAACTTTGGCCTACTTTTTTTTTTAATTCCATGTATAAAAACTAACACCCCATTTTATTGGATACTTGGCTTGCTACAGCAAGACAATTATCAGAACATCCTTAAATAAAAATCTCTTGAGGATGCTGCTTTCAGAAGACAAAGACTCATTGGTTCCAGGCAGCTAGGTAAATTTTAATTTCCTCATTTGAAAAAATGTCTAGCAAATGTTTGCGTTCTCACTCCATGGGGACTCTCCATTGCATATACTCCACAGTCTCCTAAATGCATATGGTACTGGAAGATTTTTATTTTTAAGAGTTCTCAATTGTGGTAAGGATACTGCTCTTTGGTCCGCTTTCATCTGCCAATTTTCATCCCATCCTTAGCATACTAGAGAAGATGTTTCACTCTGGCTTATATTCTAGTGGTCCTTTCTCTTCTCAAAGTTTCTCTCTACTTGTATAGATGGAAATATCATTCAAACCAGGGATTATATAAAATTCCTGTTCTTTTTTTTTTAGAAAACTGGTAAATATACCAGCCTTTTTTTTCTGGATCAACACTTCAAATGCCTGACAGTCCCCAACATAATACAGGCAGTTTTTACTGCTCTTGGCTGCCATCACAAATAGCTAGAGAGGCAGTGATACTTAAGAGACCATGGGTTCTGGCTGCAAAAAAAAGAAATCAAGCTAGACCTTTTATGACAAAACCTGTAAGTCCCTCAAAAGGAAATTTTCGATTTTGTCTCTTAGGTGTTGAACAAACAAGATGCATGGGAGAAGAAGGAAAAACTAGACACAAGTCAATAAAATAGCTAAGATCGTAAGTCAGCCTACCCCCAGCTTACCTGTGCCATTCTTTGAGGGATCCATTGACAGAGTCACCAAAAACAGCAAGTGTCATGCTGTACTTAAATCTAAAAATACCCTTATCTGTTACTTAAGTATGGCCATTCCAGCCATTAGAACAAAGGGTGTCCCAATAAAAAAAAAATACCTTCTTCCCACACCCATGTCTGTAAATTACACAGTCAATGGAAGAATAATAGCTTCCTTTTAAAATTACACAGGATTAACCTCAACCAAACCTGACTCTTAAGGTCAAAATAACTTTTTTAGTGGTGAGCCTCCTCCTGAACACTACCACACCCCTGGATCATAATAGGTCCCAAATCTAAGAACTCAGTTTCTTTCTCTGTAACAGATAGAAATATTATGTTCCTTATGAATTGCAGTGAGCCTCTATTTGCATTACAAAATTAGTTTATGCATTTCCTTCTGATATCTCATTTTTGAGGTATGTACCATTTTCCCACAATAAATGATAACTTCATAGTGTCTTGTACTAGGGACAATAATCCTCTTTTAGTATATGCCTTTAATTGGGATATGTATGTATGAAAATTAGGAACCAGTGAATATCTGTGCCTTGATTACCTTCAAACTCAGTTCCTTGATCTTGTAGCTACTTCTAACTAGAATGGTCTGTCTCCTTTCATCTTTCAAACTGCTTCATCAATTGCTACCCCAAGTTTCCCCATTTATCTGATAAATAAGTCCAGATAAGACCTCATATTCTTATACATTTTCATAAAACTAAAGAAATTTTTGTTTCTTATTAAGCCTGAGTACTACCTTAAAATATTTCAACATTTTTTTTTTAATTTTCTATAAGTTGATAGTCTTTTTTTTTTTTTTTTTTTGGTTTTTCGAGACAGGGTTTCTCTGTAGCTTTTCGAGCCTGTCCTGGGCTAGCTGAGCAGGCTGGCCTTGAACTCACAGAGATCCACCTGCCTCTCCTCTTGAGTGCTGGGATTACAGGCATGTGCCACCACCACCCAGCTAAGTTGATAGTCTTAATTCCCCTTCTAATATCACCATACTATATATCAGAATGCAAGACAGTTCTTAACATCTGATTCATGATCATAGGCTCATCAGTGGGGATTTTATACTCCTTCTTCTTGTTAGTTGTTAGTTGCATTCTGGTTCTTTTGTGGAGCCTGCCACTCAGCTCCCAAATACATTCCACACACACACAAAGGCTTATTATTACTTGTGAATGCCTGGACTTAGCTTGGGTTAGTTTCTAGCCAAGTTTACTTAAATTATCCCATCTACCCTTTGATTCTGGGCTTTTCCTGTTCTCTTATTTCTGTAAATCTTACTCTCACTCCATGGTGGCTTGCTGAGTAGCTGGGTGGCTGGCCCCTGGAATCCTCCTCCTATATTCACCTTCTATATATTCTCTCTCCCTGCCAGCCCTGCCTATTCTTTCTTCTGTCTTGCTGTAAGCCAGCTCTTTATTAGACCATCGAGTGTTTAAACAGGCACAGTAACACAGCTTCACAAGGTTAAACAAATGCAACACAAATAAAAGTAACACACCTTAAAAAAGTATTCCAAAACACTCTTCCTCTTGTTTCTCACATCAATATTTCTTAAACACATTTTGATATTTTATAAACATTTTGTTAACATTATTTTAATTCCCTTAAAGTTAATATATTAAATAATAATTTCTCTGTTTTTGATTGTCTTAAGGTTTTTTATTCCTACATGTCTTTCCTTTCTAATGTTTAGATATTTTTAAAGATTTCAAGGCATTAATCTAGTAAAGGGCCTTGAATATATCCATCATATTTGTACATGCATTTGTATGTCAAACACTGTATAACCATTTCATTTAAAGTTTTATCATTTTGATCTGCAGTCTGACTACATTGCTCAGATTGTTTGTAACTCCCAATCCTTGCTATCCCCCTTTCTTCAGCTCCCAAGGATGGCAGAGTACCTGAAAAGACAATTGTTTGCCTCCAAGGCTAGTTAAGCCTCTTCTTTAAAAAAATACATGAAGTGTCCCAGTCAATTAATAAATCATAAAGGGTAATCAACCACATTAGATTCTGTGATGGATTGTTCAAGGCCATAATGTGTTATATTCATGCTGCTTCTGTAAGAGAAACACTTAAAGTGGTAAAGAATTATATAAATATTTTAAATGCTATGTTTCTGAGATGCCAAATAAGTTGATTTCATTTTCAATTGTATCTATGGGCTAATGACAGTGTAGAAAATTCTCTGTTTTTTTTCTGTGTGTGTGAAACTGATACAGCTCATCCTAAATGCTGCTTTTAAAAATCCATCAAAGCTTGCCTAAATTATAGAATACTACTCTTTGAAAATGTGAAATTAGAACTCAGGAATTCCTTGAATTTAATTTTAAACTCACTGCTCCCAGATGTACATCTTTCTGAGCAGTCCATTAATCAGAAAAGCTAGTAACTATTCATCATACTTTAGTATAACAATCCTTTCATATATTCCTAACTTTGTTGGGCTATACATTTTGAAAATTGCTTACTCTTGGGCATTTTCTCCATTCGAAGATAAAATATCATGCCATCAACCTGAAATCTCTTCTATAATGATCTGAAATGTGTTGTTCATTTTAAAAACATTCTGGCAAGCTGACAAGCTCAAATAGTCAGCATTTGAATCATAACCAACTGAAAAGATTTGAGACACGTCTTCATGATTTGCAATTCATTATATATATATATATATATATATATGAAAAACCATTTTTCATAATAGAAAATAAGATGTTAAGGGAAACAGCTCACTTAATATTTCTAATTGCTGTGACTTTTTTAGGCTTCAGAGGCATTAAGTCAAAGGCAGTGAGTCGAAATGACAAAATAGATATTCTGCTGACTGTGCAAATTGCTCTAGACTAAAGGAGAATTGCCCATTGTATAAGTTCTTATGAGGTTTCCAATCCATTTGTTTTACCTCCCTTCTCTTAGTAGCAAAAGTCTAGTAAGGAAACAAACAACGACTGCTTCTTTCTTTACATGCATTAGACCCCTTTTAATGTCCTCACAGTCCCTCTTGCTAACTCAGGTCTTCCTCTAGGAGACTGTGTGATTGCTCTGTATCTGCACTTCTGACTTCTGTTCCAACTGTTATTTCACTTTCACTGATTCAAATGAGCCTTGGTAGAGAGTATTTAATTTATTAAGCAGAACAACTTAATTCTACTTTAACTATGAACAGTTACTAAATCAAGGAAGACAGTTATAGACATGATGTAATCACCAAGGATATTAGTCATAAACCAATTGAGAAGTGTTTCTGTTTCGTCTTTATTGATTCCCATAAGCAGCTTACAGGAATCATTTTATAAATGTAAACATTAACTGAAGAACACATCACTTTCTGTTCTTTTGCTTTAGGTTTCTATGGCCATACAGACAATTGAATATAATATACTTTCTGTCTGCCATTCTCCTACAAAAGGGCACATAGCCAAGAAACACACTGGTATGGAGCATGGTTCTAGTATTCTAGTGCTAACCAATTCAGTCTACATGGCTCAATTTAGAAGATATTCAAGAACCTGTCTCACGTGTCATCTCTTTGCAGAATTCCATTTGACAAATTTTACTTACATGAGTGAAACTCTAGATCTGTAAGCTCAGATTGGCTCAAAGATAATAATAATACCTGAAAGAAACAAGTACATTAACATTAATAGTTTAGGTCATTAAGACTAATTTAAAACTATAGTAACCCAGTATTAGTGACTCCATTATGTTAATATGATAAAACATAATTACTGTTTAGATTAAATAGGTTTATATTAAAAACATAAATAAATAAAGGGTATATTTTAAACCTCTTAATTTTTATTTCAAAATATAAACATAGAGAAGTTCAACAATGTTGCAGAATTCCATATACATCAACCTCAGTTATCTCTATGTTAACATGTTAAGTAATTAGAATACATATACCTATAGTAATAAAATGCATCACATATTATTTTAATAAATGCACAACCTATACAATTTGCCATAGTTGTTACCCAGCATTCCTTTTCAGTTCAACAATTTCATATGTGTTACCAGTACACATTTAGGGATCCAATCTCCTTAGTTTAATTAGTAGATTATATTCCACATATGTTTATTCTTATATACATCAATTACTATTAAATAATAACTGATTTTTATGTAAATTAAAGCCACAGTTGAATAAATTATATTTTTACCTAAAATATTTTTACTTTGATCAAAAGTTTAAATATGTTTTTAGCCTTGTGTTGTTTTTCTTATGTATATATTTACATATATTTATGTAAATTGATCTTTAGGTTTTCAGTGTAAATTATCAAATATATAGTCTGTAAATAAATGTTGTCATAAAATACATATGATTGTTTATTTCTAATTATGAAATATAATTGCAGAAATATGATTCAAGTTTCATATTTTTTACTTTACTTCAATAATAAAAAATCTTCCTTGATCTTACCTAAAATGTTTGAAACACCATACTTCAAGATATTGTATATCCATGGTAACCATGAGCATTACCTTTCAAATATAGATATTTTTCTGTACAAAATACAATAAAGATCAAATCTAATATTTGCCTTTTTTAGGCTAATAATGAAGTTGATTCCATTTATGTGTCTTAACATGGAACTATGTTTTCATCCATTGTAGACATGGTACTAAAATGAAAACCCAGAGTCCCATGTAATTTGAACTTATCTTCTTCCCTCAATTTGAATGTTGAGGCCATAAAAGTGTCATTCCTGTGGTAACAGCACACCACATCACAAAGGAAGGACTTTGTTATTGTTAAATTCTTAAATTAATCAGATTATTAAATAGTTTATCAACAATGTGCGTCACTTTGAGTCAGGACATGTTCTTGCAGTGTTTAAGCATGAGGTCATTTGAGACAAACATCACTAGATCAGCTGGCAGAGGTAAGAGGCTTCTGGTGTTCTCTAATGAGTCTCATTGTGCTAGAAGATTCTCTCAATTCCTGCTTGGGTGTAAACAGTCACGGTAATTCTTCCAGACTCCATGCCCTTGAATAGCCACCTACACTCTCACGCAATCTGTAATATATAAAAAAGTGGTCTTGAATTTTATCACCAGGTGACATATCATAAGAAAAGTAGATATAGATAAGCTCACTTCAAAATAAAATTGTTAGGACCGTTTATAGCACCTTTCCTTCCCAGATGCTGTTCTCATTACTTCTCTTTAAACCTATTTGTTTCCTTTAAACACTTTGTTCTCTGAAAAGTATGAACGTATTAGTTCTGTGCACCCACAAGCCGACTTAATGTGCTAGGCACTCTCATGTACCCTTTCCTTGGGCTATTTATTGCAGCACTAGCAGATGAATTTAGATGTCAGTTAATGATGCAGGATGGGTCACAGTGATGATTTTTATTGGAAAGTAGGGTAGCCTAAGAAAATGAAAACCTAAACCTATGCAATTTATATGGAACACTTAAATGACTTTTTAAACTTTATTCAAATGTTAAAGACTGCAGCAATTTCAGATTTTAATGGCCTCTGTTTTATGTTCTCACAGGTGTGCTTTTTGGCTTATTTCCTTGTATTTTCTAGCCCTAGAAGAAGAGTATATATATATATATATATATATATATATATATATATATGAAAAATACTTCCATATAAATGTAAGATAGAAATCATGAAATTTCTTAAAAGTTATAGGGATTAATCCCAAAATAATTTTGAAATTAACAAATAAATTATCTACTGTGAAGTGATGTGATAAATCTTGGAAACTAAATTCCTCTCTGAGCCCCTGTTACCCTGCCAAGATCAAGGTGGCCACACTAAGAAAGAGCCAGTTTTATACTTTAACTTTGTGAATATTTAGCTTCTAATTAAAGTGAAGATAATATACAACACATCTCTGTACTTAGATTAAGTCTGCACTTAAATCTCATCATTAGATTTATTAGTTCACAGTGGCAGTAGTAGAGATTCATTTAACTCCTACCCTTGAGTTACAGATCAAACAAAGTAAAGAGTCTAGTACCCCAGAATATTTCTTCCCTGGAAAAGTTGTTAGTGGCCAAGCAAGATATAGTCTCCTGTCCTCACTTTGTTGATGAGTTAATGTGGCTTCACAGATGATGGTTGCATTTTAAACTGACTTGAACTCTCTTACATGTGACTACAGCCATGTGGCTTCCACAGTAATTAGTATTCCTATTTCCCTAGAGCACTAAGTTATAGTCAAATGCTTATGTTTGTTGTTTATATATGTATTTTTATAAATTCACTTCAGTAAACTGTATTTCACATAGAATAAAATTATCCTGTTTTGACTATCTTTTTTAGAATTTAAAAAAAGTATAGGTACATAAATTATTTATGTAATGGAGATGCAAAGCACTTTTTTAAATTGAGAAATATTCCCAACAATTGTTTTAAAGTCAATGACTCCAATGTTCAGGATGACATACCATAGATATTGCCAATTTTCTACTTCATTGAACATGGTTTGCCTTTTCTCAAATCACATGTAGACAGGGCCAAATTATAAGAATATATTATATCCAGTGTCTTATAAAAATTATACACCAAACGTAAAATGTTAGAGAATATGATCAATAAATAGTAAAATGAATGTATTTAAAGATATAAAACAGACCCCAAAATTATATATATAAAATATTCACAATTTCAAACCAATTATTTTCAGTACATAATAATTTACAGTATATCCCCAAACTTATAGCCATAAAATGACTCCCCATCCTTAAGGCCTATAAACTAATAACTGAATAAAAACACTACTATTGGTTTCAGATTAATTTCTTTGCTTTTTTAAATAAACAAAGGTGCTAGCAGCACCCTAGGTTTGAGTTTAGGAACACATATGAAGAAGAAAAGCAAGAACTAATGACAAAGTGTTTTTAGCTCCACAACCACAGTGCAGACAAAAATAATAAATAATTTGTTAAGTAAGAAAAATGTATGATTTCAAAAACTCAAACTCAAGCATTATCAACTACATTTATAAATTTACAATCTTAATGTAAATTATCTCATTTCCTTTAAAATATGTTGTTCAGAAGAAAAAAATCAATTAATAAGTTTTAAACAGGCTTTATTTATAAAAATATTCTATGTCATGGGTGGATAGCAGTAATTATTCATTTGGAAATTGGAACTCAATAAATAAATTAACAATTGTTTTAAATGTCTTTAAATCTGAACAACAGGAAGTCTATTCTGCCTGATTCCACTTCCTGCTTCTAAGAAGAGAGAGGGATCTCTCAATAGAAATGTTTCTGTCATTAATTCACACTTCTTTAATAAAAGATCTATTAATCTAGTGTTGCAGTGTTTGAATTTCACTTTATCTTCATTACAAGGGGAAATATTCAATAAATTATTATGAGCATCGAGTTCATTGAGATTAATTTCTTTAAATCAGACACAAATACAAAAGAAACCAAAACCTTATTATATAAATGATATTTTATAAGTATAATTCAACTAAATATCAAGATATATGTGTCTTGTTTTATTTTATTATTTTATTTATTTTATTTTTTTGTGCTCTACCAAATAAAGCTTGCCTGGGAATCTAAAGATAAAGCCACCCACTATAATAAACATAGAGGTCAGTCAATGGTAGCACACACCTTTAGTCTTCACATTTGGGAGGCAGAGATTCATCTGGATCTCTATGAGTTCAAGGCCACACTGGGAACAGAGCCAGGCATGGTGGTACATGCCTGTAATCGCAGCACTAGTTAACCATAGAGGTCTGGAGGTCTGTACAGACAGACAGGAAGTGATATAGATGGGCAGAAAGAAAAGAGATGTAGTTGGGTGGAGAGAGGAAGTAAGATGGCAGTGCACAGAAAGGTATATAGGTGTGAGTATACAGGAAGCAGCTCTCTCTTGGGCGAGGATTTTCTAGCAGTAAGACCTTGTAGCTGGCTTGTTCTATTCCTCTGATCTCTCAGCTTCCACCCCAATATCTCGTTCCTGGTTTTTTATTGGGACCATTTAGCAATTTGTGTTACATATATGAAAATTCATTTCTTCATCATATATAAATATGCACAGGATCTATGTACATGTACTATCATTTTGATAGCATTGCATTTAATTTTTGTAAATCTGCCCTTTGGATATTGTACACATTTGCAATCCTTTATGCATAAAACTTTATTATTCCTTATAGGATACATTAGAGGTATGAATTTATATTTTGGTTGCTGCTATTTAAAAGTGAAAGCACAATAATTATCATTTGGAAATACAAACATTCTTAAAGTGATTTGGAAATTATCAGTTAACATTCTCTGAAAGAATATGATATTCAGTGAAAACCTTTGCACTGTATTTACAGTGAACTTCTCGCCAAATATTATGTGTATTTAGCCAGAGATAATTTATTGCATTTCCTCTATGCACAGTCATAGTATTAACTTTTACTTAGAGGTTTAGCATAAAACAGGAAAAATCTATTGAGGATATAGTAAGTTTGTATTCAACATGCTTTTCTTTCCTATCCTCCATATAAAGAACTTATGTTTGTAGCATTATCTTTTCTAAATCTTCCTATAAGGTTCTTTTTAAGTAGGCTACCACATTACCATAAAAATTATCAACAAGATTGTGTCCTATGATGGTATTGTTTTCTCATCCAACTGATTATCTGTTTTCAGTCCACAAATTTTGGAGCCTTTTCCCAGGAGAAATCCTTCAGTAAAGTAGGGGTACTTCAGGGCACCAAAGAGAAGAATTATAAAACTGTCATAGACGTCAGAATATATTGCAGTCAGCAGCACAGTACAATTGCCTGGAAAATAGCCATTTCATCTAAGGATTTCTTTATGGTTTGGCAAATTGCATTACATTTAAACAAAATAGAAATGACAAAATAGTTTAATCATTCAGCACATGGTTAATTTTTCTGACAAACTCTATTTTTTCATAATGCCATAATCTATTCACTTTTAACTTTATAGAATTTAGTGGATCTACTGAAATAAACATGATTTTTACCAGAAACTGTGTATATAAAAAGAAATGACAAAAATATGCCTACTATCTTTAAAAACTTCAAAATATCAAATATACATTGTGTGTGTGTGTGTGTGTGTGTGTGTGTGTGTGTGTAGTATATGTGGCTATATGCATAGCCAGTGAGGACAGGAAGAAAGAACACAAAAGTCAAGAAATACTACAGTAAAAACACAGATTATATTACATTCAAGCAAAATAAAAATAACAAAAATAGTATAAATCATAAAAATCATTGAAATACCCTGTTTCTTCATTAGACAACATTTTGTATAAGTAGTTAATCAAATTAAATTGATTTAATTTCAAAGGCTTACATTCTGACTAATACATATCCATGATACTTAATCTATTGTTCATGGTAACTTCAATCTTCTGTCTAAATTTATATTATTTTATTAAGCCTTGTTATATTTTTTAACTTTTGCTTGCATTTCAAGGCATTATACTCATTTGGTCATGTCATTAAGAAATGCTGGATCCAGGATTTTATTATTTGATTATCGAATGTTTTGCACTCTCTGAAGCAAATTAGTATTCCAGCTTCTCTACTGACTGCTAAACACTGAATGCAGAGAGAACACATTATGCGTTAGACCAGTTAAGAGGTTTTAAATTAGATTTGTGACTTGAAAGTTTGAATAAGAAAACTAATAGAACACAAAATGAAGCAGAAGGAAAATTAGATTAATTATCTACATCATTCAGTGTGAACAGCTGATGATGTACTGTGTTGTTGAGAGGTATTTTTTATTAAAACATGCCTCACTTCTGAATACATTCCATAATTATTGTGAAAATACACATGCATATTTATACATCTTGGACTACATTAACTATGACAATATGCCTAAATAGGTCAACCATATTCATAATATCTCCAAACAGAAGCACTTGCTGTGATTACTCTAAATATTTATTTTGCATATTTTCCTCCTTTACAACAACTGCTATAATCCAAAGGACTATACACTATGCAAATCCACATAATTCCCTGGCCATTTTTGTTCCACTATACTTTTAAAACATAATGTGAGGAAAAGTGCTGAAAATGGCTAAAAGAACTGGTAAAATTACATATTTCACTGTAAAAGAATAAGCTTGGATGCTGATCATTCATTCAAAGACTACCACACCTAATTGAGACAATGGAACCAATATTCTGGAATCAGATTCAATTGATATAACAGAAAGTCCTGTGTCACATGCACGTATGTGTGATTTATTCTGATGGCCATCACATTGTTAGTTAATAGAAACAACTTCTGTCTACATGCCCATATACCTAAATAAACAGCTACCTTACAAACATATTAAGGATGAGAGATCCTAAGAGTCCAGCCACAACAGGACTGACAAACATATTAACTCTCAGAGAATGTGGGTTCTCCAACAGTCTCATTGGCATATAAAGAGTACTTAATGGTAGGCCCCATGCCTAGTAATAGCTGGCCAACCCAAAACAAACTCAGTACTTTTATAAACCTTTTGTCTCATATTGCATTATTTGGGCATTTTATTGTCCCAATTGGTCTTTTGTTTGAATATTATGTTTTCTAATTTTTTGTGTTTGTATGGCTTATTTTGTTGTGCATGTGTTGTAGTTTTTGTGTTTTTTTTCTTTTAATTGTGTTGTTTATTTTCTAAAGATAGAAATTAAGGGCATGAAGTTGGATGGGAAGGTAGGTGGAAAAAATTTAGTAGGAGCTGAAGGAGAGGAAAGCATGATCAGAATTTACTTATAAAAAAGTTTTTCAAGGAAAACAAAACAACAACAATAAAACCATCCCCAGTTATCCCTGCAACATGATAAACTACATTATAATTTAAAATATTCAGTCCTTAATAATTTTAATCTCTGTAAATTGCTGAATATATATATGTATGTATGTATATATCCTAAGTTGGATGAGGCATATCAATCATCATTAAAGTAATTATTCAATTAATCATAAGCATATGATATCTCATAGTTAATAACATATGGAGAATATTACAAATTAATTCTACAAAGACTGAGGTAAGAACACACTTTATTTTTCTAGAGAACATTTAATTAAAATTTATTAGATGTTACATTTTTTTTACTTACGTTTTTATTTTATATACTCCAAAAACTTTAAATGGCTATATTATTTGGCAGTTTAAATTTCAAATGATTAGTAAGAAAGCAATGCCACAATCATCAGAGTAACTGAGAAACAGTGATAGCATAGATTAGTTTAGGCAGAACTTTAGCATTCATGGGCAGGATAAGATTTCTTTGAACATCAAATCGAAGTAATAAAGGACAAAAAATTATAAAATGTTATCTCAATATTTGCACCTTTAAATTTTTTACACTGATTATATTCCCCTTCATTAACTCTCTTTCCCCACCTCTCATGTGTGTGTGCAAGTTTGTGTGTATGTGTTTGTGTGCAAACTTTATGTGTAGATGGCCATAGCTGCTATTATTTTTATGACTGCAATTTCTGTCATATCCACACAGCATTGAGTAACGTTTCCATCATCATCTGGCTCTTATATTCTTTTATTCTTTATATTTCCTTTTCCATATTGTTTTTCAGGGCCCCAAGTAGATGACAAAGTATCTTATTTAGGCCTAAGCATCCTTTTGTTCCCAGGATTTTGATGAGTTTTGAGTCATTATTTTGACAAGTTGCATACTGGTAAGAGGTTCCTTTGCCTAATGCTTAAAATTTACATCAGCCCATAGCATTAAAAAAAAAAATTAGAAAGCCATTACCTGCACATACACTTAGCAAAGTATTTATAGGCAGCAGATTTCCTCATAGGGACCATAACCACCCACTAAGAATAAGTGTGGGTGTGTTGAGGAGACAGAGGGTCAAGTGTATGTATAAAGGTCTTATGGAAGTTACTACCTTCTAAGCTATCCAAAATTATGTTTATTTTAAGTGGTGTGTTGAGCTGAAGTATCGCATGCAGGGGCATATTGATTCTCCCTGAAGACATAGGATCTTTTTTCAAAATCTCAGTTTGTGATTCCTCTCTATGATCTACTGTTCAGGAAAGATGTAGAGGTTAACAAAGTAATGCAGGTTATTGCTAATATTTTTGCTGCCCACCAGAACCAGATGATAAAATGTGTTGCTGAGGACACACTTTGGATACAGTGGTGGGAGTTGTTATGCATACTGTTCAGGTAGAAAACTCATTAAGATCTTAGACTCTTTGACTAGTATTTATTATAATTTCACACTTATGAAATGACAAATAATGATTCCCAGGAGATGAATGAAATCTGGAAGTGGCTATGCTTTTCCCTAACTCTTTCTGCCTTAAGAGGATATGTCCAGATATGATGAATGCATTTCAAACATGTGCTTTGTCTGTGTCTCCATAAAGTTTATCTGTGAAACATCTTTGCTTTAGTGTAATAAAGCTTGAACATATTTACCTTCCTTTCCCCAACTCCTCTGAATACAGCAAGGGCAGTGACTTCAAATTTCTATCACTGGCTGAGAACTATTAACATATTTGGTTTTGTTTCTTTGTTTTTGTTTGTTATTTTTAAGGTTATGACTCCTAGTACATTAAATGCACAGCAAGCTCTTCTCTCAAGACTAGTTAAGCAACAAAAATTAGATTCAGTGAGAGTGAAGGAGAAGAAACTCAGAAGGATGAGTTTGGTATGAACTCACTCATAGGAGGATACTAGATGTAAAACAAAGATGAGTAGATTGCTACTCACAACTCCAGGAAGGCTACCTAGAAAATGGGACCCTAAGAAAGACACAGGGATCACCCAATGACAGAGAAATGGATGAGATCTACATGAACAACCTGGACAACAGTGGGAGTAATGAAGGGCAAGGTTCGAGGGAAAGAAAGCTTAAGAGAGCAGGAGATCCCAGCTGGATCAAGAACAGAAAGGGAGAACAAGGAATAACAGACCATGATAAATGATGACCACATGAGAACAGGAATAGGCAGAGTGCTGGAGAGGTCCCCAGAAATCCACAATGATACATCCTCTGTAGACTGCTGGCAATGGTCGAGAGAAAGCCTGATCTGACCTAGTCTGGTGATCAGATGGCCAAACACCCTAACAGTAGTGCTGGAACTGTCATCCAATAACTGATGGAAGTGGATGCAGAGATCCTCAGCCAAGCCCCAGGTGGAGCTCCAGGTGTCCAATTGTCAAGAAAGAGGAGGGACTGTAAGAGTGTGAATTGTTGATACCAAGATTGGAAAAAGCACAGGGACAAATAGCCAAACTAATGGGAACACATGAATTATGAACCAAAAGCTGTGGAGCCCCCAGGTGGATCAGGCCCTCTGGATAACTGAGCCAATTGAATAGCTTGAACTGTTTGGGAGGCACCCAGGCTGTGGGACCAGGACCTGTTCTTAGTGCATGAGCTGGCTGTTTGGAACCTTGGGCTTACACAGGGACACTTTGCTCAGCCTGGAAGGAGGGGACTGGACCTGCCTGTACTGAATCCACCAGGTTTTACTGAATCCCCAGGGGAGTTGGCCCTGGAGGCAATGGGAATGGAAGGGAGGGGCTGGGGAATGGTGGGGGCCGGGACGGGAAGGGGGAGGACAGGGGAACCCATGGCTGATGTGTAAAATTAAAACGCAAATATAATAAATTTTAAAAAAGGAGAGAAAAAAAGAAGAAAGGTACAGGAAGATGATGGTTAGCAAGAGTAGTTGGGGAAAAATGAAAAAGTTCAAAATATATCAAATGAAATTCTCAAAAAATTAACTAAAAAAGGCTTAAAATCTACATACAAATCTATATTTAATACCAAATAGAAAATATCTGGATTAGACAATAAGTGTCTCATCCTGAACAAAAACAAGTCATGAAGCTAGACAATCATATTGCCAAACCGCCTGATAAATGATGTATTTTCATTCAGGACTAAACATCAAACAAAAATATTCTTTGTGAAAATCATTTCATACCAATGCATTACCTCTTTATCTTTATTTAATCTTTCCTAAAAAAATAAAACTGTGTTGATACCTTTCACACAGGTGGATATTGTCAATTACAAAGTATCTACTTAACTATGTGAAACCCAAGCATGAAATGCAAGATAAGGTGCCTTCAAAACTTATTGTTGTTCTAAATGATAGTGAGGCTTTTGTATATTTGTGTATCTGGGTTCATGAATATTGAAAGATACTTTTACACTGATATTACCTCCAGCAAGTCAAAAAGGAAAATATGGATACAGATAATATTCTCTTGTCTATGTTATTCATTCCCAGAGAAAGTTATTATTACCTTACATTGAACTAGATTATGCCATTTTAACATTCACTGCCAATTCCATTTTAAATAGACAAAGGAAGAAAGAATTAAGGATAGATAAAAAGAGAAAATGAGTACAGGGAGTGAGCAAAGGGAGTATTTCTTACATTGAATATTATTTGTGCTTCAGACATATGTATTTTGATAAATCAAGCAAATAATGAGCCATCTTGAAAGAGAATTTGACACTAGCACATAGAGTTCAGTTTTCAAATTCCTATATGAAGGATATCACATAGTATTTGAAGAGCTTAGATATTTACCAATACAATACATAAGCATATAAATATATACATATATTCAAAGCCATGAAAACTCAGATTCTTCATTTATAGCCCACTTAAATTACACTGAGAGAATTTACAGGTAATCTGTCACCCAAACTATCAGAAAGAAACAATTAGTTTTAGAAAAGCAATTTGAACAAGATTCTATTTGGCACGATTTGTTGCAATGTCAGTAAAATGCTGATATATTGCACCTTAGAAGGTGAAATTTGTCTTCAATAGCACCAAGAAGGCAGCAGAATATGACATTACCTTAAACTTGCTTCACTAGCTCCCATCAATAGAGTCTTAAGGGGATTTAAGGTTACTCTCAATCTTTCCATTCTTTCTAGAAGAATATCTGTCAGAACTCTGTCATGACTTAGATACATGCTCCCTTTCACATAGAATGTGTCCTGACTACCCAGTAATGCAAGTCCCAAGTGGAGTCATAAATCTTCTTTGGAGTGTGATGCTGTGGTCTGAACTAAATAGGAGGCTTGCAATGTGTTTTCTTTTGTACAGTGTATGTAATGCAAAAATGGGTGATTTATTCTTTTCGATTATGAGAGTTGTTGAAACCAAACAATTATAAAGGCATGCTATTTTCTCCACAGATATCTTCATGGAAATAATAGGACTCCCTATATTTTTTAAAGCCCAGATGAAATTATTAACAATGACAATGACAATATAGTGGCTAATATAGTTTAAGATTCAAAGCCTTGTTATATGCTATTAGAAAGAAACATCAAGCAGAAAACTGTCCAGAGTAAGTCAGATACTTAATGTTCATCTAAGGACAATAGGATGATGAAAAATGGATGGTGGTATAAGTTTCAGATACCATTAGATGCCATTCAGGACCACAGGTTTCTTAGGTATATGTATCTCTTAGGAGGAGTTGGCTTTCAGATCATCAGGATACTCTTCTGTTTTGCACATTCCACTCTATATAAGGGATGTTTCTTTTATATTTTTAATGGTTGGATGATTGCTAAGAGTTAAAAATTGGTGTAGACTGGGTAAAATTATTTTACAAAATATTTTAGACTGTCAAGATTGAGCCTCTTTAGTTTACAGGAATTATGTAATAATGTAATCAAAAGGAGTTTGTTGGTGTGTTTGATGGCACTACAATATAGTCACCTACACCAGCACCGGTGAATTGTTCTATTTTCTTGCCATTTTCAAGGGTTCCAGACTTTCTGGAAATAAATCAAATTTAAAACTCAACAGACAGAGCAGGAGAAATAGCTCTTTCCATAGTGTTTGCTGCACAGGGCTAGGTCATGATGATTCTATCAAGATGCTCCAGAAAATAATCACATTTATAATACCAGTGTTGCCAAGCCAGAGACAAGGTGAAAGCCTGAGGCTTGCTGACAAATAGTCTACCCTCTAAGTAAGCTCCAGGGCACTGTGGGTTCCTGATTTAAAGATGGTACAGGGCCTGACAGCAGTGGCACCCATCTTTATTCCCAGCACTGGTGAGACAGAGGCAGGCAGATCTCTGTGAGCTCAAGGCCAGCCTGGGCTACAGAGTGAGTTCCAGGACAGGCTCCAAGCTAAACAGAAAACACCCCCCCCAAAAAAAAAATAAAGATGGTACATTTTGGCATTATGCATCTGCATATATTCACCTGATTCATCAAACAAAATACAAACACCTCATCATGACCATTGGGATATAATTTGAAACGCAACTGTGTGTAACTAAAGTGAATGTGTTATTTTAGTGTTACTACATATTTTATTTTACTTTTTGTAGCTATTTTCTTTCTACTTTTATTTTACTTAACTGATTCCTTTAATAAAATAGATAGAAATAATATTTAATTGTTTAATTTAGTTTCTAACATTTTGTTAGAAAATAGTGATAAATACTGAGTTATATTCCAATTCATATATAATATTTGACCCTATTAAGATGTTATGAACTGCAGATGAAAAGATGCATATCTATATAAATACACAGATAGCTTTTAGAATATTTGTTTCCAATACCTTGGTTTAAAAACCACAACCAATGCAACCAAAAAGACATCAAAATCTCTGTATCAGTTACTTTTTTTCTGTTCCCATGAGAAAATACCATGACCATGTTGACTTTATGAATGTAGTTTGTGACATTACAGGAGATACAATCTCACAACAAACTCTTATTCTAACAATCTTTCTTCTTTTGTTTCTAAAGTGATCTTTGAAATAGTCTCAAAAACTAAAAACAAAAAAAAAATATTTAAAAATAAAGTATCATCAGTAAAATCGTATTATGGAAGGGAGAGTTTACTTTGGTCTGTTATTCCTAAGGGAATGTCCATAACTATTGAACAAAATGTAGAAATAAGTAGCTAGACCAGGAAGTTGAGAGACCATGTATCAAACACACACAGAGGAAATGAAGAGCAAAGTGTAAGTAGGGCGATTCTACACAGTATTGCAGGCCAATCTCAGTGATGTACTTCCTCCAGCAAAATTCCAGTTCCTCAACGTTCCATAACCTACCAAAGAACACCACCAACTGGAGACCAAGACTGCAGATACGCACACCTATACCACACATTTAACTCACAAACTACCACATTGTTTCCTAAAATGAAATTGTTACCACATAAATTATCTTTAAAATAGGCTTCATTTCTTCAGTTTCTTACATATGTTAATAATGAAGTTTACTAATTTCAGCAAATGAGAGAGATTTCTAATCTAATATGTTAAATTAACTAGTGATGGATGAATTTGTTTTCTTAAATTGGGCAGTATAAATAAAAAAAATCATCCTTTAAAAAACTTTGTGCTTACTTGGATGTAAAATTTGATAATAAGAATCGCAAGGCAGTATCAAATATCCAGATAGAAATTTTATTGATAGTATTATGAAGAAGGTCATTCAACTAAATTAAGGTGATTATGTGCTTATACTATTATAAAAATTATTTACACAAATTTACATATCAGCTTCTCATATCTTTTATTCACATTAAATTTGATAGAATAATTTAATCCTATTTCCATAAATCTTAGGTGAACTTACACATCATCCCTTCCTTTGTATTCATGGAAAGACTTGTCTATCATATGATCTCAAGGCTGTATAAATGCTTTCACCCCTTAGTGGGAATACCATTTCACTGTTTATCATAATAAATATCCAAGTGTTATTTTTCTCACTACATTTCTCTATTTTTAATGTTTGCTTTTTTATTTATGTAAGAGAAATAATATCCATGTCTGTGACACACTACCTATTAGGAAACAAAACTTAACAATATATAACTATGAATTTTTCAACAATTTTGATTTACTTCATATCTTATATCCTATTGATATGTTTTGTGACATGAATCTTAAAGCGTTCTTATTAATAAAGGACAAAAACCCGAGGCCAGTTATTGGGGTGAATGCTGGAAGATCAGAGACACAGAACAAGCCACAGTTTCCTCACCTCGCCAGTCCCTCAGCTGGTTTGGTTTCGTCAGACTGGAGGCTTCTGAGTCCTCCTCCCAATGGCTCTCAGCTGAACTGTGTTGCTCCCAAGCCTGAATGCTTCTCTAGCCAAATGCTTAACTAAATGCATGCTTTTCTCTCCTCTAATTCCTGGTCCTCACGCCTTATATACTTTTCTCTTTCTGTCCCCACTCCTTGGGATTAAAGGTTGGGTTTCTGGGATTAAAGGCGTGGGTCACCATGCTTAACTGTTTCTAAAGTGGCCTTGAACTCAGAGATCCACCTGGCTCTGCCTCCCAAGTGCTGGGATTAAAGGTGTATACCACCACCGCCCAACTTCTGTTAGGGCTTACTCTTTCTATTTTCTAGCCACCATTTTTGGCTTTGTTCTAGTGGCTGCCTGTTCTCTGACCCCAGATATGTTTATTTCGGGGAACACACAATATTTCAGGGAACACAATACCCACCACATTTCCCTGTTTTTGTCTAAAATTTTAAAAAGCTTATAACTAATACAAGAAAAATCGTATCCAATAAGTATATACAATATACACAGTCAAGATTACATTAATGATGTCTAGTCCATTAACATTTGACAGATTCAGGAGAAAAACTCCATTATATATAAAACAATGTCCAGTCCAGTAACATTTGATAAACTCAGACAAAAGAAATTTCAGTACTTACCCTATTTAAAACAAGTGGTTCCTTTTTAAATGTATTTGTTTTCATAACAGATTCAGTAATCTACCTTTTGTCATTTTTATATCTTCTTTTTCTTTTTAGAGTAGATTCAGTGATCTACCCGTTTATCCTATTATTTCTTCATCTTTTTTCTCAGAGTAGATTCAGTGATCTACCTCATACCTATATTCTCCTTTTTTCCTTTTTCCTTTTCTTTTTTAAATAAAACCTCTGAATCTAATCTTCATGTTCAGCTTTTTTCCTGACCATTAACAATTAACAACTTGTAACCAATCATCATAAACAATGACAATATCCAAAACTCATTAAACAACCAAAACCTCCCATCCCACCTTTTTGGGATGTGGGTGTTGTTTTTTTAAAATTACTTCCATCTTTAGGGGATCCTGAAAAGAAAATTTTTGGGTTAATTGTCAAGTCCTATATCATTTGTCCAGCCGCTGCATAATGATAAAGTGCAGGGCTTGTTTCAAGTCCTTGTTCAAGTAGTCTGGCAGGCTGTATCATCTCAGCCAGTCATCTCGAAATTGTCCTGAGCAGTTTGTAGTCCAAAGTCGATCTTTCCATGGTGTTAATGGCTTTACCATAGTCCATGTGGCATCATCATTGTGGAGTTCCATCATCCTTTTGAAGATTTCAAAGTCACTGTTAGTCATGATCATGGTGTTCCCTTTAGATTTTTTTTTTTTTTTTTTTTTTTTTTTTTGTGCCTCCTCTGTGGTTTGGAGCAATCACAGTCTGATAAATATCTGTTTCTCGGGACCATGAACGTTCTTCCCTAGAAGAGAAAATCTTCACAGCAATTTCTCCCCAGCATTTGTCTTGCCAAACATTTCCAAACTGACCTTTGCCGATGCTTTCTTGTAACACACTGGTCCTGGCAATTCTTCTCTGAACAAGCAGCAGTAAACTCTTTGTTCCAGGTAGCAGTATCACCGAAGTCACTAACACGATGAGAAGCAGCAGGCAACTTGGAGCAGCAGTCACTGCCTCCATGGTTCCACCACTGTTTGTGTCTCGGCCCTGGCCGAAGCTTCTCCTAGGCTGGCCTCAACTCGGGATCCTCCTGCCTCTGCCTTCTTCAGTAAATCCTACCGGCATGTGCCACCACAGCCGGACGAGTGTAGCTCGGGCCTGAGCTGGGGCTCACAAGGCCACAGGCAAGAGGCTTTTTCATGAATTCTCTACCACGTTGGGCGCCAGATGTGACATGAATCTTAAAGCGTTCTTCATCTTAGACTTGCATTGAAATGGAGAGCATGTTGTTCTACACCTATTTCACTATTAAAATTCTCTCAACATAAATGACAACACATATCAAGTAGATTAGAAAGTAAGCACACAGCTGTGTACTAAGTAAAATACCAGTTCTCAGTGAAGTAAAGAAGCCTAGATTTCCTTTCAACTTGTTAAATTATTTATGTTACATTGTTTTAAACTCTTCATTCTTCTTAGACCATGAGGTCAACCCAGTCTTTTGGGCTACAATCATTCCAAGTAGTTTACTGAGAAGCTAATAAGTATAGCAATTGCTAATGAAAAACACACTATTTTCATGTAATTTTACATTAAACAAATTTAGTGGCTTTACTTGTCAGTCACTCAAATTCACCATTTCCTGTGTAATAACATGTAGTGGTCTGAGATACCCAAAATCTTGAGATCCATCATATCCTAAATTCGAGATGGAAAATCAGATGCATGATAATTCAAGACACAATAATATTCAAAGCAAACATGTGAAGACAGTAGTAAACTAAAGGCCAAGTACATTGATCTTTCTACCTTTAACTAACAGTCATTTTTTTTCTTTTTTTTTTTTTTTTGGTGTGGGATACTCTTGTTTATTAATTATATCACATAGTTGCTTACAACCTGTTGTTAATTATTCATTCACCATAGTTTCCTGGAAGTGATAAGAAACACCATTCTTCTAGGAAGTTTAGTCTTCTCAGGACAAATCCCCAGAGAAGGAGAATACGTGTGTAAACTTTGGTAGCTAATAAACATTGTTCATAAAAAACAACCTGGCTACATTATCTACCTTTCCAGTCCAAATGGATACCAGAATTTCGTTTAATGTGGCTATTTTACTGTATAGTAGAATCTTAGTCCCCAAGACTGGCAGCAATAATGATTATGGATTTCCAGAATTCATCCACTAACACCATTAAGGATGCCATCCAACTGGCATCGACAGCAGGGATAAGGCACAAATACAATATAAGACTTGGGCTTTTTGTGCAAACAACATGTGCTCATGTGTATCACGGTCCCAGCAGGAGATTTATTCTAAGGATCCAGAGCAGATGGTATGGTTGCCAATTGACCTTTATAGAGCACTGTTCACTGTTTGGCTTTACTGAAATAAAAGGATGTTAAAAAAACACAACAACAACAACAACAACAACAAACTCCAGCTTTCCCATTCTCAGCTTAATTAACCTAAATGTTTGCTATGTATTCACATATAAATGTTAAAAATAATTCCTATTTCCCTTAAACTTCATAGAGATGAAGCCTAGGGAAGATTATATTAATATTACCAGAAAAATATAGGTTTTAATTTAAGCAAAAAGTATTTTAATAAAAGGTTTTACTTCAGTCTAAAATTATCCCTTGTTTATTTTAAGTTAATAATTCATTTGGACTTGCACTTTATACTGTAGATATGGCCACCGTATTATAGTAGATCATTTAAAGATGTGAATTCTTAGTATAATGACATTTTCTAATTAAAAAAAAAACATTAACCCTTCATTTCCTAATATTAATGTGTACAATGTATGGTAAAAGTGTATTTGCAAAGAATTACAGAATGCAGCATGTAAATAAAACAATAGATTCTTTGGATTGTTGCTCTCTTCAAGTTTCCACCAGCATATATATTAAGCATATACATTCATGAACATATACAAAATTTCTCTTCCTCATTGTCTTAATTTTTTTCTGTCTGATGGAGCTATGGTATTAATATGTAAGTGCTACATAAAAAGAAAAACCTCTGCTCCCTCCAAAGTCAGAAACAAACACACTGAATTGTTCTCACAGCTGTGGAGACCAGTCCTGAGCTTCCAGCTATAATATTACTTGGAATTGGAAACATCCATCACAATGAGAAACCCACCAATCAGAATGAAAGAACGATTCTTTATGTGTCAACTCCCTCTAGGAAGGAAAGAAGAAGTCAGAATTTCTTATCCATTCTTTCTTGTGCCATTGTATAGAAATTATGTCACAGCATTTGCTCATCTGTCTATTGACACATATGATTGAATAGCTAGTGAGTGATTCTGTGCACTTAATATGCAAAATAATTTTATTTTTAATAAAATTTTCTCTAAGAAAAACTGTATGTTAAAAATAGAATTACTACTCAATAATTAAAATTTAACAACAATGAAACATGTAACAAGCCAACTATGGCCCAAAATAATTTTAAGAAAAAAATCATTTGTATTTATATTATTTCTTTCGAAAAGTTTTATTGAATGTACTTCCATCCAGAAATACACTTTACAAATAATTTTAGTCGGTGTGTACACAAATTTAGAGAAAGTGAAATAAATAGATACTGAAAGCTGAATACTCAGAGCTAGCTGCTCTCCCAAAATCTGGGTTTGATTTCTAGTACACATGGTAGTCACAACCATCTGTAATTCCAGATCCAGAGGATCCATTGCCCAAGGACCTATTGGCTTTTTGTGTTTTCCTTGGACACTGCAGATGCATGCACAGGTATCTATGTAGGCCAAACAACAATGTGCATAAAAAAAAAAGGGGGGCTGAATAACCTACTCAACATTCTGGCATGATGTAGGTTTTTACTATTATGTCTTTGTTTGTTCTTTTTTGTTTCCTTGATAGTTTCCTTATCTTTGGCTTTCTACAAATCAAAGATACACAAACAATTTGAAAGGTAACTAACAAAGATAATTCAAATAGTAGATACACATCTTATTACAATAAAGGTTATTTGGTATGGAAGATGGGAGAATGACTTTGAACAATTTGTCCCCTTTTGTAGGGCATAAAACTAAGTCTCTAACAGCTGCAAACATTGTGGTTTTCTCAGTTTGGGTTAACAGGTGGCAACTGAAATCACAGTCATTTGTGATTGATCTCTCCTGAATATTTCTTTTTTGGGGGGTGGAGTGGTGGAGGGGGGCTGAGGATGGAACTCAGGGCCTTGCACTTCCTAGGCAAGTGCTCTACCACTGAGCTAAATCCCCAACCCCTGGACTAAATCCCCAACCCATCTGAATATTTCTAAGAAGTATCAGATGGGGCAAAAGTCAGTATTCATTAGGTGTAATATCAAAGACTTTCAAAACACTTAAGCAGAAGACTATACGACCAGCATAAGAGTCAGGTAACTTCTGATTATTGTTATCTTTCAATGCTGAGAATTTACCTGGGGGTTTTCACATGCCAAGGAAGTATAACAAGTGTAACTACTACCAAAAAAATTCTTAGTCTTTATATTCCAATTACAAATATTGTGGGAGAAATTGAAAATGGTCCAGAAAATAAAGGGTATGCCAAAAAAATATGAAAGCATTCAAGATAATATAAAAGTGGTATAGAACACCAAAAGAAAAGAATAGCTAAGCAAAATTTTGGGCAATGATATTTTAAAGGCAACTATGTGATAAATAAAATTATATAAAAATTCTAGTCAGAAAAAAATTACCTATAGAGAGTAATGATTTTTAAATGTTGGTAAATAGACAATCAGATGTAAGTTGACTTCCAATATAAAATTATTTCAAAATATAACTGGATAAACTATTATCTATCAGTTGATCTCTCAGTAAGATTTCTACTTACAATTCAGACTCATAAACACTATGTATTTGTTACATTTTGAAATACCCCTTTTTTATAAAACCAATTTAAAAATTCTATTATAAAACAAGATTCAGCAAAGCTTGAGTAGCATCAACAAAATATATGCATTATGAATAAATTTATTAGTTTACTGATCATGTGATCGTGTGTATTGAATACTGAATAGTACTGAATTTGTTCTGCTCTCAGTGATATCATCCTTGAACATTTATTTTTCAGCACAGATAAAATTTATTTTACTCTTCTATGCATGTTTATTGTTCTTTTCATGATATCCCCAAACCTCCCCTGAAGAAGAGCTTCAGCTTTGCCCCTTTCCTGGAACTCACTCTGTAGCCCAGGCTGGCCTCGAACTCACAGAGATCTGTATACCTCTGCCTGCCGAGTGCTGGGATTAAAGGCATGTACCACACCCACCCTGCTCCTGAAGAATATTTTATTCAGGCATGGTAGAGCTGGCTTCCAAAACTGACACTAAGAAGGCTGAGCAGAGTACTGTGAATAAAAGGCAAGTCTGGAATACCTTCCAAGCATCTGTTGAAGAAATAGAATGAATAACAATGAACATACCCTCTTCTCATCTGAGTATTTGTAGTTTTAACACTATACAGAGTCAGGCTTTGGTGGCACACACCTTTAATCCCAGCATTCAGGAGGCAGAGGCAGGCAGATCTCTATGAATTTGTAGGCCACCCTGGTCTACTAAGCGAGTTCCAGGAAAGGCTCAAAGCTACACAGAGAAACCCTGTCTCAAAAAACAAACAAACAAACAATAACAATAACAACAACAAAAAAAAAACACTGTATAGAGATGACCATATGGAAAAGGAGTGTTATTCAGTGGATTTTTTAATCAATATGTTACAAATTAGTATGGCCATTACACTTAATATTTCCAGAGAACTCTGACACCATGAAGTTTAACCTAATATAATTAATGAATCCAGAATGAGCTTGAAACAAAACACATAGCCAAACACAATAGGGACATTAAGCAGAGACGTTTTCCTAAACCCACAATAAAGTGGTTTATAATTTTTATCCTTAAGAAATGATTTATGTATTCTTATAGTTTCACAATTTGTTTGGTAAAGAAACATAGAGGAAATACAAAATGATGTTAAAGTATTTTCATCCCTACAGAAGTATTATAAAAGTAGCTGATTTGTAATAGATACATTCAGCAAAATTGTTTTTTTCTATATCATAAAAATTTATGGCAGAAACATAAGTTCCCTGGCAATATGAAGCCATCTGTTTTTTCTGATCTTATCATAGTTTTGCTCTGTTCAACAATAATTAAGTATACCGGCAGTTTGATTAATAACCATTAGATTTCTTTAGAAGATTAACAGTATGAACAGTAACACTGAGAAGAGAATTTTCTTGCAAGTTCCTAAAGTAACCACATTTTAAGCTCCATAGAAGGGGAACCTTCCCCTGGAGAGCCACTCTCTTCCCTATCACCAAATGGCCACAGACCCCACGGCAAGTAGTACATTTCAGAGCCTTTCACAACTCTACAGAAGAAGGCTTGTCAATACTATCACCTCACCATTGCATCTGTCATTTTCTGATTCTTCCTGATTTCTATTTTTATGGTTAGGATCAAGTTCTCGGTTCTATTCTTTTCTCATTGCTTTTAACACTACTGTCTATTTTAGGGTATGTCTTTTTAAAAATAGAAATTGGACCTGTATCTTTCAGTCGAACTTTAATCCTCCTATTCTTAGTAATATGACATTTTCATTATTAATTACAGAAATTATTATATCTCTTTTGATCCTAGCCTTAAATATTTGATGGCCATCCTGATTTTGATTAGATGAGAGAGTAATTCTCTCTCTCTCTCTCTCTCTCTCTCTCTCTCTCTCTGTGTGTGTGTGTGTGTGTGTGAAGTGGATTTAGATATAATGTTATTTTTGAGGTTATTATTTCTTAATTCTAAATTGACCTCAAACAGTCTTCATGTTTCAGGTTTGTGATGAGGACAAGCATGAATTATAATGACCTACCAGGAATCACTAATATTACACAAAATATTTTGTCAATTGTATGAAGTATTTCTCCAATTAATTGTAAATTAATTTAATCAATGAGAACTGCATATAAATTTCAATTAATCATATCAAAATTGTTTGGGATGATTTATATCTAAACTTAGAAGGACATACTTATTTGTAATTATGTTAGTTTAATGTAGAGGTGAAAAGCTATTTTTGAAACAAGAATATCTAGAAGAAGTGAGAAAGTTTAGTTCAAAATCTTAATTTGTATTTTCAATATTAAAAGACTAGATTAGTCACCGAATTTTTAGGAAATATGTCTATATCATAAAAATAAGTATGGATACATTTTTCAGATCTTGGATTTCATTTTTACCTTTTAGTGAAAATAGAATTTTTTCTCATATAATATGTCTTGATTAGAGTTTTATCCCCCTCTGCTCCTTCCAATTCCTCCACAATTCCCATCCCATACAGACCCACTCCCTTTCTTTCTCACATTACAAAATAAAACTGGCATAGTCCAGTCCCATTGGGACTTCACAGCTACCAATCCATAGTTCATGGGCTTCCACTAGTGTGTTCGGTCATCTCTGCACGTCCTCCCATCATGATCTCGACATCCCTCACCTGCAGTGTCTCTCCTCTCTCTCACCAATTGGCTTCCTGGAGCTCAACCTGGTGCCTGGTCATGGATCTCTGTATCTCCATCAGTCACTGGACAAAGGCTCTGTGATGACAGCTAGGATATTTGCTAGGCTGGTCACCAGAGTAGACCAGTCCAGGCACCCTCTGGACCACTGCCAGTAGACCAAGGAGGGGTCAACCTTGTGGATTCCTGAGAGCCTCCCCAGCACCCTGCCTCTTCCTATTCACACGATAACCTCATCTATCATGGTAACTTCCTCCCTGCTGTCCCATTCTGTCCATGTTCCAGCTTGACCCTCCCATTTCCCTATGTTCTCATTCCCCACTCCTTGCCCTCTGCCACCCCACCCACCCACCCAGTCCACTCATATGGAAGATGGTTGCTTGACTTGAACTGTTTTGGGGGCACCCAGGCAGGGGGATTGGGATCTGTCCCTAGTCTATGGGCGGGCTTCTGGAATCTGGTGCCCGTGGTGTGACACCTTGCACACCCTTGGTGCTGTAGGAAGGGGTTTGGATCTACCTAGGCTCAGTGTGCTGGGCTCTGCTGACTCCCCATGGGAGACATCTATTTGGGGGATGTGGGGACGTGGGATGGCTTTGGAAAGAGGGCTGGGTAGTGGGAGGTGGGAGAAAGGTGGGGGTGTCTGTGGATAACATGTGGAGTGAGTAGAAAATTTCTTAATAAAGAAAAAAATGGCTTCTAAGAGATAAGAAATAAAATATAGTATAAGATAAAAACAAAAACTAACACCCAATAATAGGATAAAACAAACAGAGAAAAGTTCCCAAGACAAAAGAATCAGAGACTCACTCATTTGCATACTTGGGAATCCTGTAAGGACACTAAACAGGAAGTCATAATATATGGCAAAGGACCTGGTTAAGACTGGTAAACGCCCTATGCATGCTGCAGCAGTTTCTGTATATTCATATGATCATGATCAGGTTGACTTAGAAGGTCTTGTTTTCTTGGTATACTGGCTCTTTCATTTTTTTCTGCCTCCCCTGTAGTTGGAGCTTTTCTCTCCATCTCCCACCAAGCCCCCGCTAGTCTTCAGTCTCATCAAATACCTAAGAAGAAATATATATATCTTAGATAGAACATATTAAGTATTAGCTTCAGATTCTTTAGGATAGGACACCTTTTGGAATGATCTTGGTAACATGCCATTTACCCACACTCCAGTCTTCCTTGGATTTTAGTATGTGTTTCTTGCTTGATATATTTTGCATTGATTGTAGTTCCATCTTATCTAGGTCATTATCCCTCATTACTCCTGGACAATATTTGATAACCATTCCTTTGTATATATTCTTGTATAAGCCCCCACAGTCCCACAACCCACTTATAAAATAATCAGGTGTTTGATGAGATTGAAGACTAGCAGTTATAGTTACAACTATCTATCCCTTCACTTGCAAGTTACCCCACAAAATAAACCTCCCTTTTAACTAGGTGGAGTGGCCTTAATAATTTCACCAATATTCCCCTTATGCAAAGTTGCCTGAACCCTGATGGAAGGGATTTGATGAAGAGATTCCATTTATGGCTGAGTGTTTAATTACATTTTTTATTTGTGTGTTGGTTAATTTTTCTACTCTTTCGCTTTTTAGTCTTTGGTCTCTTGGAGTCCACTACCCAGATCCCAAATAAATCATACACAGAGGCTTATTCTTTCTTATGAATGCCAGACCTTAGCTTGCTTGTTGGTAGCCACCTTTTCTTAAATTATCACATCTACCTTTTGCCTCTGGTCTTTTACCTTTCTCTTATTCACTGTTAGTCCCTGGCTGGCTGTGTGGCTGCATGGCTGGCCCCTGGTGTACTCCTCTTATTGTTCTCTTGCTCCTTCTTCTTTTCTCAGATTTCTCCTTCTATTTATTCCCACTGCCTGCCAGCCCTGCCTATCCTTTCTCCTGACTTGCTATTGCATGTTCAGTTCTTTATTAGACCATTGGATGTTTTACACAGGGAAAGTAACACAACTTCACAGAGTTAAACAAATGCAACATAAAAGAATGCAAGACATCTTTGCATCATTAAACAAATGTTTTACAGCGCAGACAAATGTAACACATCTTAAAATAATATTCTAGAACATTTCCCCCTTTTTGTCTAAATAAAAGGAAAGGTTTTAACTTTGACATAGTAAAACTATACACAACAAAACAGTTATCAAGTAAGAACTACATTTATAACATGATGCCCATTTGTAGTTAGCTCATTGTTTCATATTGAAGTTACTCTTTGTATTTTTCATATGTATACAGATGGGGGCCCTAATCTTCGCCTTGTCCCTAATTCTAAAACAATAAATTCTCATGTACCATAAGCTTTTCTCTTTTTAGTTTCCTGTTTTAACTCACTGTTTAGCTAATGGTACAGGACCACCACAGAACTGGAGTCCAGAGACCATCAAGTAAGAAACTGTAACAGCTAAAAGGTATTTACATCCCCAGACCCAAAAGTGTCTGGGTGCTACAAAAAGACTTTAATGTAAACATCTATTACTGTGAGATGCTTTTAACAATTGATCACCTGTCTCCTGGATGCCAAACTAGTAAAGGAAACAGGTGCTTTAAAATAACCTGTCTCTGATAAAGCTTAACATGTTTTAAAATCCATCTGGTCAGGCCGGATCTACTAACATAAAATAATAATGATTCTTTTTTCTCTAAGCTTTTTTTCTGTGTCACCAACATCTTGTCAAACAGAAAGTTCCCAGCCACAGCTAAGAGGGATACATGTCTCCAGAGCAAAGGATGACAGACAGCATCCCACAACACCTGTCTACCTCAGAAGACTCCCCATGTCCATTCCCCTAAGAGCCAACCAATGTCCAAAAATCAGCTGGACACAGTTTTTGAGAGGAACAAAGGCCCTATTCCCATCTACTTGCTTCTTTTTTTTTTAATAAAAAAGTCTGGGGTGTAAGGACTATGTCCTTAATTACGTCATCAGCCTGCAAGGGTGGCCCAGCCTAAAAAGCGGATGTGTCCTCTTTGTGCTTCCTTTTCCCCATGCTCTCCTTCCATACCCCCTTCCACATGGTCCTTCTCTCCCTCTCTCTCTCTCTCTCTCTCTCTCTCTCTCTCTCTCTCTCTCCCAATAAAGCTCTAAAAGGTAATTATGGTGCACTGACTCTTCTGTCCAGCACTCTCCTCCGTCACCATGGCCACCTCAGGCAGCAGCCAGCCAGAACTGCCGCCACATTAACCAACACAATCCTGTCTAGTTTTGGCAAATTTCAACAGTCTTTTTCCTGTGTGTCCTGCATGTCCAGTCTGCAGAGCACATTGTAAGCAGTCAAAGGCAAGAACAATTTCTTTGTCCAGTGATTAACCTTGCCACAGGAAAGCAAACTCTATAAAGAGTTTCTTCAATGCCTATCATTTCTGAAGTAAATTGGAGCTGCCAGGAGCAGATTTGTCTTATTGTCATAAAAAACCTTAATAAATACTTTTTATTAATAAAACATTTTAAATGCCATATTCTGTATGTCTTTTATGTGTTTGAAAATCATTTATATATCTAAAATTATCTCTATTGATCTTGAAAGCATACTTAACATACCTACAAATTTGATTTTTGTGAATGACTAAATACTGACCTGTGTTTCTTGATTGTTCTAAATAGCTCATAATAATAGCTTTCAAAAGCTAGAATTTCACTTTACATTTGTGAAGAACTGCATAGGCATAATACCTTAAACAAGAGTGGATACACACACACACACACACACACACACACACACACATTAAAAAAATAACTTTAAATTTGTATCAATATACTATATTCACCTAAGTAATAAGAAATATCCATAACCCACCAAATAACCCACAGCCAACCATAACATTTATTTCAAATATGGACTTCATTTTTTCTAGACTGATTCTTGTTATCTATGGATAAAGACATCATTAACGGCCCCTAGCAAAATTTGAGATAATTGAAAGTCACAGGAAGACTAGCTAAAATCTTTGTTGATAGATATCACCTGTCAAGATTCAGGAGATCTTCCCTGATCAAACCATTTTAACATGGAAGGAATCTACAGCAAAACAAAAACAACAGCTCTTCTCCAAAGCATTTTTCATTTCCATTTGACTAATACATTTTTGACTTTTTAAAAGTTAAGTTGGACCTAATACCTAAGTTGTTTAAATTTGCATTCCTGCTCACAACTGCATGTCTCCCAGTAGCCTCTATTGCCCATCAGCAATCAAAAAATTCAGAATCAACACAATACTATGCAGAATCCAGACTCCCTGTGTATTTCCTATCTTTATGTGTCCTTTCTCTTTCATATTACGTTTACTGTCTCTTTAAAGACTTTTTCATGTTATAAACTATTTCGTTCTATGCCTGTTTATAACAATGTACTTTCTTTCTTAAGCCTATGCACATTGTAAAACACATTGGAACTTATTTAGAAGTTTTCCTGTCTGGATTTCTTTTACTACATATCTACTGTCCTTTTTGACTTCAGGAATAAACAACTGCTAAGCTACAGCTAGGTCTTCTGCACAGCTCTATCAACTGTCTCCTCATGCATGTTCCTCAGGTCATGAGGCTCAAGCCTAAACTTTGAGGCCTTGTGCTGCCAAAAGTAGTTTTTACTTAGCTTGCTCTTTCTATTTAACATTGCCTACTGAGCAGTATTGCTTCTAAAAAGAGCCATTTCCTTTTCCTTTTCTTTATTTCTTTTTTTTTTAAAGCTTTCTCAGGCACTATGGAAATTCAAGTACAACGATTTTTTTTTTTAATACTCTTTACTCTTTTGGAGGCCCACTACTCAGCTCCCAAATGAATCACACATGAAGGCTTATTCTTAATTATAAATGCCTGGTCTTAGCTTGCCTTGTTTCTTGCCATCTTTTCTTAACTAAATTATACCATTTACCTTTTGCCTCTGGGTTTTTTACTTTTCTTGCTTCTGTGTATCTTACCTTCACTCTTACTCCATGGCTGGCTATGTGGTTAGGTGGCTGACCCTAAGCATCCTCCTCTCCTTAATCTCTTACTCTTTCTTTTTTTTCCTCCCAGATTTCTTCTTCTATTCATTTTTTTTCTGCCTACCAACACCAACTATTCTTTCTCCTCCCTTGCTATTAGCCATTTAGTTCTTTATTAGACCATCATGTGTTTTAGGCAGTCAAAGTAACAGCTTCACAGAGCCTCACAGAGTTAAACAAAGGCAACAAAAAAGGAAGCAACACATCTTTGCATCATTAAACAAATGTTCCACAACATAAACAGATGTAACACATCTTAAAATAATATTCTATATTTGTGGCTTTGTTTCTTCTTAAAACCTGACACACAACAAATACCACTGCAAATATAAATTATCATATTTCTGTTACCAGTAAATTGTATTCTGATCATATTATTTCTTTTATTTATGTAATATTCCATATGATACTCTATTTGCAAGATCTATTGTAATCAAAATCTCAATGTAAACCTTGTACAAAGGTTGAAAATTTATTTAGACACAATATATTAAGTTCTATGCAACTATCAATTTCTCAAAATTGCTATCTCCTAGTTACATGTATAATGTTTAGAATCAATATATTTTTATGCAATTTTAAATGACTTAATTGTTAATGATTTATTTTAAAACTTCAACTATTTGTTTTCTTAGGAAATATATTGTTAGAAATAAATATGTGTGTATGTTTGTGTGTGTTGCATATTATATTAAGTATTAGCATTTTACTTAAATTCTAAAAATTTTCCTAACATATACATATCTCTAGAAAAGTATGTATATGACTATTTCTGTCATAACATACTTCCAATATGCCCAAGCCTAAGCCTATTTCTACGAAGCCATAAATGCACTGTGGTTACATAGCTATAGGGTTATAAGGTAAATGAAATAATTTTGAGAAGACTGTATTACCCCTTATTACCTCAGTGAGACTAGTGTAATTAAAGAGGTCTTTATACAATAGAAGAGAGGGTCAAAATATCAAGGAACAATGTATGGATGAAGAAATCAAAGGTTAGAATTTGAAGCCAAAAAAAGAGGTGGCTGAAACCAATGTGAAATTTTAAAACAAAGGAAACAAAGGTGAAAAATTCTAAGAATCTAAGAAAGCATGAGCATTAGTTACTTTTTTCATTTATATGGCAAATTCTTTACAAATAATTTTAGAATTGAAGATCACAGTCATTTGGTACAAGACCTTAACTCATGGCATGGTCCTGTCCACATTCAGAGTGAGTCTTCCATCTGAGGTTCATCTTTTCTATAAACACTTTCATAAATACAACTACTGATGTGTTTTCATGTAGCTCTAAATTCCATTATGTTTATATAGTTTCAACACAGTCAGTAAATTCTTCTAGGGTTTCAATACTGTAGATATTGTAAATTCTACCCTTACATGTTTGAAACCACTCCTTAAATTGTGGTTCCATTTTTGCGTTATTCATGGTGGGTGAAGGGAATCTCTTGAACTCTAAGTAAATGGTTTTTTTTTATTTTGTTTTTGTTTTGGTTTTGGTTTTTTAGATTGCAGTGTTGTGGAACCTTCCACACTCTTCTCTCAGTCCTCATATTATATTAGGATGTAGAATGCTTCATTGGTAGGTTCCAGCTATGATGCCATAGTTTTTGACCATCTTGTACTCTCTGAGAGGGATAGAGTGTTTTTCAGATCCATGGGAATCAATAACGACTTCTTTCAATGCTGGCTGCTTACCAATTTATCTTTTAGCCCAGCAAGGTATCTGAGACCAAAGGAAACATTTTACATGGCTATTTGTCCCTAACAGGTCTAATTTTGTCATATATTCTTATTGTCAGGCACACTCCCTTTGATCCAAAGGATACACACACTGTCTTTCCTTAGTGATTGAGTGATTACAAGAACACTAAGCCAGGATGTTCTGTTAAATTAAGGCAGAACAGATTTTTAAATTCCATGATACCAAACTAATTTGATTCCCTCACTTGAGGCCACAATAATACTTCTTGAATTATTTCCAAAGATTTTGTTTAGAACTGGAGAGCAGGAGACAGAAAATAATCTTTTATAGTTTGGTTATTGCAAAAGTTCCTCTTTTTTCCATGTTAATAAGTTCTTGAAATTTGAATAATAAATTTGAAACAATTGTTTCATCATCAATATATTTAAATATATACATCGTATATTCCTTTTAGCAATGTGTAAATACAGAAAAAGGTGGAACTGCAATATGTCTACTCAGAGATTTAGTTCCAAACCCATGAAAAAATATAGTAGGCTTTTGAGAGTAGGGCCTTTCCCCATATACTTGGAATTCCTATATACCAGCAAATCCTGCTTTCTGTTCTCTGATGTATTACTTCAGAACTCCCACAAAGTGAGTAATGGCACCCTAAAAATGTGTTATCCTTTCTTACTCCAGTTAACCCAACAACTAGAGCATGACCTTTTTAATAACAAAAATATATCTCAATTCAGTTTAAATATTAACATCATATCTCTATTCTGTAACTCCTTTGCCTTTATGAGCATATTCAAAATAATTTCTACTGTGCACTAAATATATTTGCAGAATGCATTCTTCTTTAAAATGTGGGGAACTTTCATAAATATGTTCTTCCAAATAAAAATTAAAAATGCTTTTGTTTTTATGAAGAGTGGCATACATTGGTCAACAATTAACAACTCTTCCATAAATACTACTTTAAAAGAAAAAAACTCACTGTGATGAGGCAAGCCTCCTTGGATTTCTACATAATTTCAACAGAATCTTAATTTATTTTGACTTAGTACACTTAGATAGTCCTTACATTATTATTACAGAGAGCTTCCATTTGACAAATGTTATTCTGGAAGTAACTAGTCACTTTCTATTTGGATTTGAAGTTCATTCTATACAAATGAGTTCTTGCCTAGTACTGTAAACCTAGTCAGAACCTGTTGTTAAAAAGATACTGTGTCAAACAACCTACTATACATTTATGCCTTCTAAATATTTATGTTTATGGCTATAGATTAGTAATGCTTCCAGCCTTGAACAAAAAGCTTCTTTCTGCTGTGGAGAACAATTAATGCAGAAATTTGCTAACAACCAGTGTGAGGAATGAGCGATGATAGAAAATGCTCAACACAAAATGAAACATCTATTGCATTTCCTCCTAGACCCAGGGACCATCCCATGAAATACAGGCAGAAAGAACATGAAAGTCAAAGATTAGGTATGAGTGCTATGAAACAGTATCTTCTTTTCAAGATATAGCCATTGCCTAAAACTCATTGTAGCTGTGGTTTTCTGCACGGGGCCTGGACAAAACTGGTCCTCTCAACATTCTGTCTTGACTGAGGCACCACCTCTTACTGAAGGACTATAATCCTGGAAATAACAATGTATCAACCACAGAAGAATCTCATGCTCAGAGTTGTAACAACTGCCCTTGTTTCAGTAAATTACCCCCATGCCTGCTCATGAAAGCAACATAATTAAACTAAGTCAGCCCAACAAATAAACAGAAAAAAATCTAAAGTAGGATCAGAATTACTGGCAAGCAATATTTGCTACTTGGCTATGAAATTCTGGAAAGGTAAAGTTTCCTAAGTAATGTTTCTTTATCATGGTCAAAATATGAGACAAGGAGCTGAAAAGATTAAACGTATTGGGGGTGCCTGTGTTATGGTGGCTTTAACACACACACACACACACACACACACACACACACAAAAAAAAAAAAAAATCCTAACATGTTTAAAGTAATGCTAATTTGAAAGTTTTAACCTATATCTCATACTCAAATTAGTAACGTAGGGTGAGAGACTGAACACAATGCAGTGGATACAAAAGTGTAATCTGGATGGGGAAGGATGAGTGCAGGGTACAGAAAGCACAATCAATAATAGAGGGAGGAGGTCAATCAGTGATATGTTGATAAACTAGTCTGCCTCCATCTTGGGCTTGAAATCCATCTTATAAACAGGACAAACTAGGTTCACTACTGTTTATGATTAAATCCCTGTTTTGCAAGGATTGAACTATATCCACCTGTAAATTTAACTACAAATAGTTCTGTGCTGCCTGTTTTAGGAAACAGCAATGATGCTTTTATTTCAAAATGTTGTTATGACCATATTGTTATAACCACCTTCTTATGAGCATTGCAACCATTCCTTTGTTTCTGACGGTTGTTATGACCAACTTGTTATGCTTATGTTCTGTGTCTGTAACACTGTCTATTTCCCTGGCAATCCCCCCATTTAGAAACCCCTTTCTCGTGAGCTATAGAAGCCCTTATCTTCCCTGTGTCCAATGCTGATCTCTTGAACCACAACTTAGGGGAAGATAACTCATGTACATGAATTAAAAAAGCTTTCCTTTAATTAATTTGGCCATGATTTGGGTGGGTTTTTTTTCTCACATTTATGGGTTTAACAATGTATACAGTACATTGATATATATTCTACAAAAGTTCTTTTTCATTTAGATATTTCAATTTTCTGAATTTTGACCCTATGAACTGAGAGGTCCTGATGTTCTTCCTTAGATATGGACCTTTCATTTCCAGGACCCCAAGAATGGGATTACATTCCCTCTGATGCAAAAGTGTAAAAATTAGGAGAAAAAGTCACATATATCTAAAAAACTGTAAAACAACTCATAAACAAAAATTTTCAAAAGGAAAGACTTTTTCAAAGCATGTCAGAGATCGTACAGTCATGGTGAGTTTCAAGTTTATTCGAAATGTGATATTATAAAGAGATTGGCCATATTGAAGCTAGCTATGTCACAGACCATGAATCATCTCAAAAGCCTGGGCTGTAGAGGATTGAAAATGCCCCAGAATTTTAAAAAATGCTACAAAAATTTTTGAGAAAGATTTCTGGGACACCCCCCAAGTTGTCCAATGTCCATTTTCATTCTGCACATGGTGAAACTGTTCTATTATAGTCTTCTCTGAGCTGAACCTGAAGTTTTGCATGTGTTAAGCAAATAATCCACTGTTTAAGCTATATCTGCAACCCTATTTGAATTCTTAGTTCAATTTCACAATTATAGTAAAGGACATTTTAGTACCAGAATTTAAGAATATGATTGTTAGAGAAGATCCTTCCATCACAAATGATTGAAAGTTAGCCTGTGATCATGTTTATGTAAAGGATGTTGTGATAGTGCAAATTGTAAAATCAGAAATATCTTGAATTATCGAAGCTTCTAAACATGCAATGAGGTATTATCTTGATTATGTTAATTGATGCAGAAAGACTCTTCTTAGTTGTTGGCTGGACCGTTGCCTGGGCAGGTGATTTTAGTTTGTAAAAAGTGGAGCAAACCAGCTGAATACTAGCAAGGATAGATTGACTGTTCTCATGACCAAGGTTACAATGTAACTACCTGCTTCAAGTATCTCCTGCCTTGACTTCCTCACCAGAATAAATAGACTATGCCTCAAAATATGAGTTAAAGAAAATCATGATTTTTTTTTTTTTTTTTCTGGCAACAAAGAAAGAAACTGACCAGAGGCAAAGGGAGAGTCACTGCCTGTCTATACACACTTCCAAGTCTTCTATTGTTGGTATTGAGATTAAAGGCATGGGTCTCCAAACTGGCTACGTCCTTGAACATACAGACTCTGCCTACAATATGATTAGATTAAAGGTGTGTGCCACCACTGCCAGCTTCTGCTATGGCTTGATATTAGCTCTGACCCCCAGACAACTTTATTTATTTACATAAAAATAAAATCACATTTCAGCACAAATAAAATATCACCATACTCTTATAATCAAATGCCATATTTGATGAAAGGGCTATCAATTTATTGTTTTAAATTCACCTTCATATCAGGAAATTCCCTTGCTCATCATGGATATCCACTATGTGGGCTATTAATTTTATTATAAGTGATTCTTTCTTTCTTACTGAGAAAGCAAGACATCCTTGGAATTTGTCCTCTGTGTTTTATTCTAAATTTACATGAAAGTTATGAATCACATAAAACTGCTTAATGGGTAACACCACTTAGAATGAAGAAGAAAATTCGAGAATGCCAGATTTATGTAGCAAAGACAAAGAAGACGACAGGTAGCTGAAAAACTTGCTCTTTACAGGTGTTCCAGGAGGGTAATCCCTACTATTCTTTCCTTTGGAAAGCAACTGAGTTGTTCGTTTTAATCTACATTGCTAAGAGTATGACAGCACACACAGCAAAAACACCTGGCAAGATGTCATCCAGGAAGATGAAAGCAGTGCTGGGATTAGTGTCTTGGACATGCTGGAAGACTAATCTTTGCAAGCATTCTACTTCTAACTGTAAGACAAATTGTAAAATCAACTGGTTTTTTTCTTTGCTAGTCAATTCATTAGATGATTTGTACAACAGTTAAGTACCTTAAAAGTCAGACACAGGCTTCTGACAAGACCTCTGTGTCAGTGACTTTTCCCACCAACAGTACAAAACGCATGACAGAGACAGCTTAAGGAAGAATAATTTCATTGGGAGAAGGTTTCAGGTCCTTTATAGCAGAGAAGGCATGGGTGAAGAGCAATTGCATAGCACTGACAGCTTGGAGACTGAGCACATGGAGGCAGGCAGAAGCGGACTGGAGGCAGATGAAGGTGTTTTACCCTTAAACCCTACCCCTAGTAACACATTTCCATCCCCTGTGCCCTGCATCCCAAAGGTTTCATGTGCTCTTTAAACAACACCGACTAATGTTTAAGTAAATGAATATGTGGGGTATATTAACCTTCATTTAAAATCAGATTACTTTTTGTTTTATCTTTTTAATATATAAAATTTTAAGGGTTTTTTTTTTTTTTTTTTTTCATATAGTTGTGTGCTAGTGCATAGCTATAGTCCCAGCACTTGGGACTTGATGTAAGAGGATTAGGATTTATATCATCTTTAGCCACACAGTAGGCACATGGATTGTTTTCCTTTGAACATGTGCCAAGGTGTGTGTGTGTGTGTGTGTGTGTGTGTGTGTGTGTGTGTGTGTGTGTTGATATGCTAAGATCATTTAAAGAAGGCAATTATGGTGGCGCATGTCTTTAATCCCAGCACTTGGGAGGCAGAGCCAGGTGGATCTCTGTGAGTTCAAGGCCAGCCTGGGCTACCAAGTGAGCTCCAGGAAAGGCGCAAAGCTACACAGAGAAACCCTGTCTCGAAAAACAAAACAAAACAAAACAAAAAAAAACAAAAGAAGAAGAAGAAGAAGAAGAAGAAGAAGAAGAAGAAGAAGAAGAAGAAGAAGAAGAAGGCAATCTTATGAGCGAAGCACTTTACATACATTGATATTGGATTTAAATTGACTTTTATTTCTTATTGTAAATAGATGTATTCCTACAATGTATTCTGATTATAGTTCCCCATCCTCAACTACTCCCAGCTTCTCTCCACCCCTCCACCTAACTGCACACATTTTCTTACTTAATGTCATTAGAAAACAGACATTTAAGAAAGAAAATTTAAATTAAATTAAGAAACCTGAACAGGACAAAAGAATTGAACAAACAACAACAACAACAAAATACCAATAGAAAAGCACAAGAAACATTTACAGATGAAGAGACATACACATTTGCATGCAGAGAGATCCCATAAAGATGCAAAATCAGAAAAGAAGCATAAGAAAAAGGAACCACAGTGGGGAAATAAAAAGCCCGGACAGAGTGTCATGAGACAGATAAAGCTCCAAAGTTGTCACTGAGTTATTTTTCTATTAGTGGTCTACTTCTGAGCATGTGGCTTGGACTTAAGTGTGGTTTTCATACTAAGTGAGACTCCATTGAAATGTTTTATTTGGGACCAGTTATCAGTTGGAGACATTTTCTAGGCTAGAGGTAAAGGTTTGTGTTTTTCCATATTTGTTTGTATTTTAAGAACTTTCTGCTCTGGTAGATTTCCATACAACCCCTCAAATGTCCCTTTTTACCCTTTTAAACGTATAATGGCTGACAAATTAGCCAACTACAGAACATACATTTGAGGTTTAGGAAATCTCTATCACTATTTTCTGCTTGAAAATTCAGTACATCACAAGGTTTTTAAACCAGGAAACATTGACTAGTTCTCTAGGGTACAATCATATTAGAACATATCCATGATTTTACCTTTAAAGGATGTCAAAATACTCCATATTTTTCTTTAAGAAACTTAGTTATTATAAATGTCTTTCCATAATCTGCCAAACTCATTGCCATGTGTCAAAATTATATATTACATTAATCCTCAACATATTCATCACTGAATATACATACACATGTACATGGTGCATATTGAGAAAATATAAAGGTTGACAAACTCCTCCTATATCTGTGATAAATTTACTAGTTTCTGCTTACAAATGAAAAGTGGATGTATCCAAAGATTTATATTCTTAGCAGTGACTATGTAGGAGAATTAATGCTAAATACTATTTCGAACAATTCCCAGTTTAATTCCAGATTGTCCAATAGAATAATCTTTGGTATACATACGTGTACTTGAAAAGCTCTCATAGAAATCAGAAGCACCAAGCGCTCGCTTTTATTTAAGGCCACTTTTATAGCATGGTTTGCACATTGGTTCGCATTGAGAAATAAGCACCTTACAGTACCAGGAAATGGTTAAATTTCTACTTGTCAAGCTCATTACAAACATTGTCCTCTGGATGAAGATAGGTTGTTTCATTTTCTCTTTTTGTTCGATTTTTCAGGCTTCAAAAAAAAGTATATCATTTCCATGTAAATTACCCTCTTGCAGCATTCATTAAACCTCTTTTACTGAAAACCTAGCTGCTTCTTCAGTCCTCTCAGTTATCTGTAGGGAATCTTCCAAGGGTCAAAACACCAGAACAATGCTACACTGATTTAATACAAAATATGGAAAAGCAAGATATTGTTTAAAGTTGTGTTTTTGTGATGTGAGAATGTTACAGTGGCATACTACTCAAATGGAATGTATTTTTATGTGTTAAGCAGAATAATTAAAGCAAGAAATGGCACAAATAGATTTTTTTATTATTATTATTATAGACTCGGGATAAGAATTCCATTGACCCTTTCTGCATCTGTAGTTCAAGGAACAGGCTGTTTACATCTCATTGGTGCAATCCCCAGCAACTTGAATTTGTTCTATTCTCTTGGTCTCTGCATTTTTATGTGCATGACAAGTAAAGCAAGAATCAACAGTAATCTGCACTGATGACAATAATTTATACAGGCATACTTTATCATAATATAATTGATATCCAGATCGTTTTACTAATTTTGACTTATAAATATTTGCAAAAAATAAATAATTTCTAAACCAAAAAGTAGGTAAAATTTCATCATTTAATCTATGTACTGGATTGCACAAAATAACTTCAGGAGCATATTATTAAATATTTTAAAATTTTGAGCATAAATTTTCCTTATATATAAAATCGCATTCTGTTTAAACTCACATAATGAGTGGCCATACCATCATTAATTTACTTTAACTATGAGAGAGAAAAGGATGTGTATATAAGTGGTCATACTACAACAGATTTTATTTGGATTTACAATTTATAATGTATAGTATTATCACCATAGATATAAACAACATAAGAAGCACCTGTGTATTATATCCAAATGTTGTATTTTTAACAATTCCACAGTGTCATTTAATAATTTCCATGATTTATATTTAAAAGTTTACAATTACTCAAATGACTCAGGCTTCCTTTTTCTAGCATTTCTTTGAAAATATTTCATAGCACATAAATACAGTATGATCTTTCAAATAGTAAAAGAGTAAGTTGGAAATTTTTTGTGTGTGTGTCTTACAGTTTCATTGTTTGCTTTGCTGGAAAAAATGTCATTTAGATATCTATAATATTTTAATATGCCATTCCCAAAGCTTTGTCAAATTTTGACATTTCTCAAAAGTGATGAAAACCACTTTGAGGAAAGAGTCTAGAAATAGTATTGTTTTATTACCACAGTTAATCTGCACATAGTATTGAGGGGTTTTTTGTTTTCACTGTCAAGCAGCAACATTTTGATAGCCAGATAAAGTGCATCTGCTGGTGTTAGACTTTGTTCTTGTCTCATGGTAATGTTTATATTCTATCTATTAATAATTGTAAAGAATTCAATATACAAAATATTACATATATCTATCTATATCTATATATCTATATCTATATATCTACATCTATATATCTATATCTATATATATATGTCTCACCACATTTTCTGAAACATGAATTAATCAGGAACTAGCTAAATCAAGCTAAATAACATATGCAAAACTTTGGCCTTGGAACTCCCATCTGGACCACAGGTGAGTGCCTGGGGTCACACCCAGAGAGGCCCCGTACTTAGGCCCGAGCCCTGGGCTCCAGGCATTCTAGGGAAGAACTGCCCAACTTGGCACGTTTCCGGCCATTCTTTGGGCCCTGTGGGAAGATTTGCCTTTTCCAAGACAGCAGGCAGGCCCTGCAATCCCCACACCCTGCCCCCACACCCACATGCCCAAGACCCAAGCCACTTCCTGAGACACAGAGACCAACCCCCAGCTATCATCCAGCCAGCACTTCCATCTGGACCACAGCTCCCATCCAGCACAGAGATTACATCTGGACCAGAGAGAGTCTCCCTAAATCTGAGAGCTCTGTCTAGACCAAGAGCACTGATAAGACCAAGAATGAATCCTCAAGGAGATGGGCATACAACAATATAAAGAGCAATACAGCATCACCAGAACCTAGCCCTCCTCAAACAGCTAGACCTGAACATCACAGAATGAAAGAAGCAGAAAAAAACAACCTTATAAACCTTATAACATCATGAAGAGGCTAGAACCTTATATAGAAGAAATGAAAAATGAAGTGGAGGAACAGACAAATAGAAAATGGGAAGAACATTATAAAAAACTAGAAGAAAGGACAATTAAAGCAGAAGAAAACAATAAGTCCCTGAAAGAAAATCAGGAAAACACAAGGGAAACAGTCCAAGACCTGAAGAGGGAAATAGAAAAAATGAAGAAGACACAAGAAGAGGGAATGCTGGAAATAGAAAATCTGAGTAAACAAACAGCAATTTAAGATGCAAGTATAACCAACAGAATTCAAGAGATGGAAGAGAGGATCTCTGATGTTGAAGATATGGTATAAGAAATAGATTCATCAGTCAAAGAAAACACTAAAGCCAACAAAGTCATGAACCAAAATGTCCAAAAAATTTGGGACACCATGAAAAGACCAAACCTACAAAGAATAGGGATAGAGGAAAGAGAAAATTACTAACTCAAAGGCACAGAAAATATATTTAACAAGATCATAGAAGAAAACTTACCAACTTAAAGAAGGAAATGCCTATGAAGATACAAGAAGCCTATAGAACACCAAACAGACTAGACCCCAAAAGAAAGTCCCCTCGCCACATAATAAGTAAACAATTAAATGTACAGAATAATAAAAAAAGAATACTAAGAGCAGCAAAGGAAAAAGGTCAAGTGACTTATAAAGGCAAACACATCAGAATAATACCTGATTTCTCAATGGAGACTTTGAAAGCCAGAAGGACCTGGACAGATATAATGCAGACACTAAGAGACCATGGATGCCAACCTAGACTAATATACCTAGCAAAACTTTCAATCATCATAGATGGAGTGAACAAGACATTACAAGACAAAGCCAGATTTAAACAATACTTATTCACAGACCCAGCCCTACAGAAAGCCCTAGAAGGAAAATTCTAACCTAAGGAAGACAGATACACCCTCAAAAGCACAGATAATAGATAACACCACAGCAGCAAACCCCAAAGAAGAGAAGTACACACACACTACCACCAAAAAAAAAAAAAAAAAAACAACAGGAACAAACAATCACTGGTCATTAATATCCCTTAATATCAATGGACTTAATTCACCTATAAAAAGACACAGACTAACAAAATGGATACGAAAACAGGACCCATCTTTCTGCTGCATACAAGAAACACACCTCAAATTCAAAGATAGACACTACCTAAGAATAAAAGGCTAGAAAAAGAATTTCCAATCAAATGGTCTTAAGAAGCAAGCTGGTGTAGCCATACTAATATCCATCAAAATAGACTTTAAAATGAAATCAATCAAAAGAGATCATGAAGGACATGACATACTCATCACAGGAAAGATCCACCAAGATGAAGTCTCAATTCTGAACATTTATGCCCCAAACACAAGGATACCCACATATGTAAAAGAAATATTACTAAAGCTCAAATTGCACATAAAACCCCACACATTAATAGTGGGAGACTTCAACACCCCACTTTCACCTCTAGACAGATCGGCCAAATTGAAACTTAACAGAGAAATAAAGGACTTAACTGATGTTATGACTCAAATGGACTTAACCAATATCTACAGAACACTCCATCCTAACAAAAAAGAACATACCTTCTTCTCAGCACCCCATGGATCCTTCTCTAAAATCGACCACATACTTGGCCACAAAGCAAATCTCAACAGATTACAAAACAATTGGAATAACCTCCTGCATTCTATCAGATCCCCATATTTCAACAACAACAAAAACTACAGAAAACCTACAATCTCATGAAAACTGAATAATGCTCAACTGAATCACCAATGAGTTAAGGAAGAAATAAAAGAAGAAATTAAAGACTTCCTAAAGATCAATTAAAACACAACATACCCAACCTTAAGGGACACTGTGAAAGCAGTGCTAAGAGAGAAATTCATAGCACTAAATGCCCACGTAAAGAAGTTGGAGAAATCTCACACTAGTGACTTAACAATACAACTGAAATCTTTAGAACAAGAAGAAGCAAAGTCTCCCAGGAAGAATAGACAACAGGAAATTATCAAATTGAGACCTGAAATTAATAAAATAGAAACAAAAAGAACATTACAAAACAATTAATGAAAGTAAGAGTTGGTTCTTTGAGAAGATCAAAAAGATAGACAAGTCCTTATCCAAACTAACTAAAAGACAGAGAGAGAGAGCATCCAAATTAACAAAATCAGAAATGAAAAGGAGAACATAACAACAGACAATGAGGAAATCCAGAGAATCATCAGGTCATACTTCAAAAACCTCTACCACATATCTAAGCTAAATCAAGACCAGATAAACCATTTAAATAATCCAATAACCCCCAAGAAAATAGAATCAGTCATTAAAAGTCTACCAACCCAAAAACGCCCTGGACCAGATGGTTTCAGTGCAGAATTCTACCAGATCTTCAAAGAAGACTTAATACTAATACTGTTCCACACAATAGAAGCAGAAGGAATATTATCAACCTCCTTAAATGAGGCTACAATTACCCTGATTCCTAAACCAAGCAAAGATGCTACAGAAAAAGAGAACTACAGACCAATCTCCCTCATGAACATTGATGCAAAAATACTCAATAAAATACTGGCAAACAGACTCCAAGAACACATCAAAACAATTTTCCACCATGATCAAGGAGGCTTCATCCCAGGAATGCAGGTGTGGTTCAACATAGCTATACTACTCTTGGGCATAGACCCAAGGATTGCTCAATCATACCACAAGAGCATTTGCTCAGCTATGTTCATATCAGCATTGTTTGTAATAGCCAGAATCTGGAAACAACCTAGATGCCCTTCAACTGAAGAATGGATAAATAAATGTGGTACATATACACAATGGAGTACTACTCAGCAGAGAAAAACAATGACATCAAGAGTTTTGCAGGCAAATGAATGAATCTTAAAAAAAAAAACATCCTGAGTAAGGTATCCCAAACTAAAAAAGACAAACATGGTATGTACTCACTCATAGTAGGATACTAGATGTAAAACAAAGATGACTAGACTGCTACTCACAACTCCAGGGAGGCTAACTAGAAAATGGGACCAAAGGAAAGCCACAGGGATTGCCCAATTACAGAGAAATGGATGAGATCTACATGAACAACCTATATGTGAGTAGGGGTAATGAAGGGGAAGTTTTGAGGGAAAGAGAGCTTAGGGGAGCAGGAGATCACAGCTGGATCATGAACAGAAAGGGAGAATAAGGAATTACAGACCATGATAAATGAAGACCACATGAGAACAGGAAGAAGCAAAATGCTAAAGAGGTCCCCAGAAATCTACAATGATACATCCACTGTAGACTATTGGCAATGGTTGAGAGAAAACCTGATCTGACCTAGTCTGGTGATCAGATGGCCAAACACCCTAACTGTTGTGCTAGAACTCTCATCCAATAACTGATGGAAGTAGATGCAGAGATCCTCTCCTAGGCCCCAGGTGGAGCTCCAGGAGTCCAATTGTCTAGAAAGAGGAGGGACTGTAAGAGCATGAATTGTTGAATCCAAGATTGGAAAAAGCACAGGAACAAATAACCAAACTAATGGAAACACATGAATTATGAACCAAAATGTGTGGAGCCCGCAACTGGATCAGGCCTTCTGGATAAGTGAGACAATTGAATAGCTTGAACTGTTTGGGAGACACCCAGGAAGTGGGACCAGGACCTGTCCTTAGTTCATGAACTGGCTGTTTGGAACCTGGGGCATATGTGGGGCACTTTGCTTAGCCTGGAAGGAGGGGACTGGACCTGCCTGTACAGAATCTACCAGGTTGAGCTGAATCCCCAGTGGAGTCTTTGCCCTGGAAGAGATGGGAATGGAGGGGAGGGGATGGGAGGAATGTGGAGGTGGGGGCAGAAGGGGGAAGCACAGGGGAACCTATGCCTGATATGTAAAATTAAAACACAAATTTCCATATTAAAAATAAAATTAAGCATTCCTTGGGCATATGCCCAAGAGTGCTACAGCTGGGACTTGCGGGAGATGGATTCCCAGTTTTCTAAGGAAGTGCCATATTGATTTCCAAAGTGGATGTACAAGCTTGCATTCCCACACTTGGGCATATACCCAAGGAATGCTCAATCATACCACAAGGGCATTTGCTCAGCTATGTGCATATCACCATTGTTTGAAATAGCCAGAACTTGGAAACAACCTAGATGTCCTTCAACTGAAGAATGGATAAAGAAAATGTAGTAATATACACAATGGAGTATTACTCAGCAGAGAAAAACAATGACATCATGAGGTTTGCAGGCAAATGGATGTATCTAGAAAAAATCATCCTGAGTGAGATAACCCAGACTCAGAAGGACAAACATGGTATGTACTCACTCATAGGAGGATACTAGATGTAAAACAAAGGTGACTAGACTGCTACACACCTCCAGGGAGGCTACGGAGAAAACGGGATCCTAGCAAAGACCCAGGGATCACCCAATGATTGAGAAATGGGAGAGATCTACATGAACAACCTGGATGACAGTGGGAGTAATGAAGGGTAAGTTTTGAGGGAAAGAAAGCTTAGGGGAGCAGGAGATCCCAGCTGGATCAAGAACAGAAAGGGCGAGCAAGGAATAACAGACCATCATAAATGAAGACCACATGAAACAGGAATAGGCAGAGTGCTTGAGAAGTCCCCAGAAATCCACAATGATATAGCCTCTGTAGACTGCTGGCAATGGTCGAGAGAAAGCCTGATCTTACCTAGTCTGGTGATCAGATGGCCAAACACCCTAACTGTTGTGCTGGAACTCTCGTCCAATAACTGATGGAAGTGGATGCAGACATCCTCAGCCAGGCCCCAGTTGGAGCTCCAGGTATCCAATTGTCGAGAAAGAGGAGGGACTGTAAGAGCGTGAATTGGAAAAAGATGCAAAAAGCACTGGGACATATAGCCAATCGAATGGAAGCACATGAATTATGAACCAATGGCTGTGGAGCCCCCAGCTGGATCAGGCCCTCTGTATAAGTGAGACAATTGAATAGCTTGATCTGTTTGGGAGGCACCCAGGCTGTGGGACCAGGACCTGTCCTTAGTGCATGAGCTGGCTGTTTGGAACCTTGGGCTTACACAGGGACACATGCTCAGCTTGGAAGGAGGGGACAGGATCCACCAGGTTTAAATGAATCCCCACGGGAGTCTTGTCCCTGGAGGAGATGGGAATGGAGGGGAAGGGCTGGGGGGAAGTTGGTGGTCGGTGAAGGAGGGGGAGGACAGGGGAACCCATGGCTGATGTATAAAATTAAAACATAATAATAATAATAATAATAATAATAATAATAATAATAATAAATTAAATTTAAAAATTGTCATATATCAATACAAAACCAAAGATGGTATTAGGAAGTTGCATGTGGATTCCTGTGCAAAGATACAGCTCTTATTAAATATTCACATTGTTAAATAGAGTTATACTACTTTATTCTAGCAAATATAATGAATTAGGAAATAAAAATAAATTTATGTGGAAATAAAACATATTCAAAACTTCATATACTGTATTAGTCCATTTTATTTTGTTAAAACAGACTACCCAAGGATGGACAATTAACATATGAAAATTTCTGTATTTATCTGAAACCAGAGAGGTTCAAGAAATTTGATCTTGCTTCTATTTGTCTTCTCCTGATTACTGCATGCTGAGTCACATCATGGCAAAGAATTGGATAAAGGAAGGAGTTCAGCTAATCTTATAATGACTTATTCTTGAGTACATACATTGAAAGAACTCACAACCCAGAGAAAAGTATGAGATTATCTTGAACCTTATTCATTCCAACATACCATGATATATCATAAGAGATTATAATCAAATCTCAAGAAGAATTTGATGATGGCAAGTCATATCCTAAACACACCACACTCTTAAGGTAGTTTCATAAGAATCTAAAAATCTACTCTTTATGAAAATTTCAAGGGCATAACACATTGCTAAGAATATGTTACCATGTTACATCATTGCTTATAAATCCTACCAAAACGTACTATATAACCAACATTTTCCTAACCATTTTCCCTCTTTGCTCTGTGATATATTCTAATATATCAATGATTAATTTTCAGTTAAGAAAACAAGAATCTCTTTTAGGATTATTCACTGATTACAATCCTAAAAGTCACTTACCACTCATCATGATTATCAAATTAGGGCTGGTGAGATGACTTAGTGGTTAAAAGAAGCACGGATCTTCAAAACTATTTGAGTTTTGTTTCCACTACCTATAATGGAGCAGACTTACAACCAACTCCAGCTCCAAGGATCAGAACCTATCTTCAGGTCTTCATAGGTAACTGAAGTCATGACCATATAACCCCACACAGATAAACACTCAAGTAAAAGTAAAAAATTAAAATAAAACTCAAATGAATATCAACTGCAAGAGTCTATGTGCATCTTATAGGAAGTCAAAAGATTTTCAAAAAACCCTATTATTTTGTTAAAATGAAATAAAATAGAAGGTATGAGAGGTTGTGGCACCAGGAGATTAATCAACAACTATAGAATAGGTAAGGCAAACAGCCTATTTCTGTAACTGAGGAGGAAAAATCAACTTTGAACAGTGATGCTTTCCTGGATTGTAGATCCCTTGAGTGCATTATCTAGCCCATCAGTTAATTTGCTTGGAAACTCTCTAAACTTAGGTAACAATATGTCTGCTTAGCCTGCCTTGATAAATAACTCCCTGCAGAATGTTCTTAACTGTAAGAATGGAAACAGAAGTACAAAGGTCATGTATTCAAAATGGTAGACTGTAAGAATCATGCTGTGGATGACTGATTGGTAAATAAAACACTGATTTTCCAGTAGCCAGGCAGGAAGTATAGGCAGGACTAACAGAGAGGAGTATTGAGGGATCAGAAAGGTGGAGAGGAGGAGACACCAGCCTGCTGTTCAGGGAGCATTATGTAAGGCAGCAGATAAAGCCATGGAACATGTGGCAACATATAGATGAACAGAAATGGGCTGAATATAAGTGCAAGAGCTAGACAATGGTAGGCCTGAGCTAAAGGCCGAGCAGTTTAAATCATATAAGCGTCTGTATGTTTATTTTATAAGTGGACTGTAGGGACTTAGCGGGACCTAGAGAGAAAAACTCTAGCTACAGAATCATATAAACTTTATCCAAACTCAATCATACAAAATGCATTGTTATGATTTGTTGAGGGGTGGTGCCCAATTTTAGGTGTCGATCCTATTGAAACCAGCCCATACCGATGTTGAAAATAATTAGGACCTATTAAAACTTAAATTGGTGAACCTCTTGCATTATTGTTCAAGTATTTTACTATTTTAGACATGTATGATGCTCATGTTCACACTAGGAAGATGAGCCACCATGAGAGCAAGCCACATAAATTTTTAAATTAATTGTTTATTTGTATTTAAAAGCTTTTTCATATAATATATTTGATCATATCTTTTCCCCTTTAAAAATTATCCCAGATGCCCCCCACCTCCCTATCTGATAAGGAAAGAAAACTGCAAAATTAAAATATAAATGAACTCTGTTCCCTTCTGGCTGCAGGTTTCTTTGAGAAGATTAATCTGTCACATTTTTTTTACTTATTTTTTAATTATATTTGTGTTTTAACTTTACACATCAGCCATGGGTTCCCCTGTCCTCCCCCTTCCCATCCCCCCCCCCAACATTCCCCAGCCCCTCCCCTCCATTCCCTTCTCCTCCAGGGCCAAGTCTCTCCTGGGGATTCATGTAAACCTAGTGGATTCAGTACAGGTAGGTCCAGTCCCCTCCTTCCAGGCTGAGCAAAGTGTCCCTGTGTAAGCCCAAGGTTCCAAACAGCCAGCTCATGCACATTTTGTTGGTTTCTCCTAATCTTCCTCACTGCTGTTTGCATGCAACATTCATGGATTTTGTACACACAACTTGGTACCTCATGTTTCTTCTAAATAACATTAATCTGTTGTGATCCACACTCAACTGATAGAATTATATCTTTATATAAATTACATATTTATACTGATAACTCCATATTCTGTTTTTCCATCAGAATTTTCATTTACTTTCTCTGAGTACTGCTAAATAGGTTACTTGGAGCATAGATTCCTCTTCAAGTAGATGGAGGTGGAAGTTGGTAGATAAAGATACAGTACTACTATACATTGTGGTGAAAATTAAGGCCAATTAAACATACCTAATACTAGGAGATCATCAGGTTAGTAAATCAAAAATGAGACAGAAACAATAAGAATAGAATTTCTGAAATTGTAACTTTCACTCATTTGCACCAAATCACAAGGGAAGCTTCAGAGAATAGCAGCTTTCAATTCGATCAGACACTGGATAAGTTGCAATTGGGTCAATGATGCTTTGTGACTATTTAACAAAATGATCAGATTATGAGACACACTAAAGAATAAGAAGTAATGCATTGAATATTTAGTATTAGAATGAATTTAGATAAGTACATAGGAGATAATAAACAAGTACAGCTCCCCTGTGGGTACAACTTAACAGTTAGAAAACATGAAACAGAATTAGAAACTGAAAGTATAACCAAAAGGGATGTAATACTATGTCTGCTATGTTTGGAATCATATATTTTTATAAAATTTCAAAGACATTTCTCGAAGGTTATTTTCTTTTCTTTTAGTAAATAAACGATTTTCAGCTCTTATTTCTTTATGCATGCAACTACACATCTATAATTTATACATACACAAATATTTATTTATGGGAATATATATACTATATATATATATAACTCAGAATAGTACTAATTCAGGATTAGAACCTTGTTGCCAGTGATACATGCAGTTAAAAGTATAGCATGTAAGTAAATTAAACATTTTTCATACAAAGTAATAGTATTAGCTCTTTATTAATAGTGTTTGTGTTAAAGGTAATTTTGTGTACTATTAAAATTATGGTGTTCTCAAATCATTTTAATTGAAGTCATTTTCCATTGATATGTTGGTAGCTACGCATATAAAGATCATTTCTTTGTCAAAATAATACTTTATACTCCTTAGTAAAATTGCATGTAATACAATAATTGACCAATATTGCAGGAAAATATCTTACTCATATTTAAGTTGTTGTCAGTATTTGCATCTTTGCTTTCATGTACTTTCTTCTTTTCTTAGACTGCTTCTTATGAATGATTTTATTTATATACTTTTGTATTCATTCATGCCTATATTTAATGTTTTGTAAATTTCCCAGTGTCACAATATGACATCAACTTATTATAAGACTTTCAATAATAATCACTCTACATATACTATGAGACATTATAAATCTATGCTTCAATTGCTCTTTTTTTATATAGTCATTTACTATCATTCTCTATGAATCCTTCACAAAACTACTATGTCGATCTTCTGAAACCAATAAGTTTTTGTAGAGATTTAACACTGTCATAGAAAGAACTTTTTCACACACATAACGTTAATATTCTACATGCCTACTCTTTCTTCTATTGTAATTTATTTTTCATCCAGAAAACTTCTTTGAAAATTTATTGAGTGCTTTGAGGTATATTCCCAATGAAATCATTACTGTTTAATTTATCTAAATGTCATTACGCCATATTTATTTTGGTTAACAGTTTTGATTGATGTAGACTTAGGGATTAGCAGTTTATTGTCAGTCTCAAACACCCAAAGGTTTGCTTGAGTTCTCCAGCCCTGCTAACCCCTCTTTCAATAAATGTTCACTCCATTTAATTGATTCCTTTAGACATGAATCCTTTAAATAATCCATTAAATACTTTAAATATGACAAATTAATATATTTCTGAATTGCCCCTTTATAAATGTATTCACCCTGTTCCTATTTAATACTTTGTGATGAATACAGACATTTTAAACATTTTAGTGATTATGAATATGATAAATTATCAAGGTTCCTAACACCCACAGCAGAGTGTCTTTATAAATACATAAAATGAAACCCAGGGACAAAACATCCAGGAAATCAGGAATAATCTGTAAAGACCAAAATTATTAATAGTAAGTATAGAGAAACTCAAGTCAAAGGCTCAGATAGTATTTTTAATAAAGTCACAGAAGAAATTTCTCCCAATATGAAAAAAAGAGGTATATCAGGGTAAAAGAATCAAACAGAGCTTCCAAAGGATAAGGTAAGAAAATAAATCCCACACAATACATTGTAACCAAAACACAACATACAAAACAAAAGAAGGATATTAAAACTTTCAAGGGAAAAGACTAAGTCATATATAAAGTCAGGTCCTTTATAACAATATTACAACATTCATGGAAACTCAAAAATTGAGACAGGCCTGGGAAGATGTTCCACTAGCTCTAAGATTAAAGATGCTTGCCCAGATTACTATAAAACCGGAATCTACCAATCGCAATCAACAGGGGAAGAAAAAACTTGCTATGATGTAATGAAACTTAATCAGTTTCTGTCTACCAATCAAGCTCTATAGAAGGCATAATGGAAAACTTCAGTTTGAAGATAGTTAACAATTTTAACTGACAATTTGTTCCTAGCAAAATAGAAGCATTATGAAAGATATCACAAGTTAACCAAAAAAAAAAAAAAAATAGACCAAAGTCAAATGGATTCAGTGAAGAATCCTACCAGACATTCAAAAAAGAATAAATGCCAAAACTCTTAAAGTTATTTTTCAAGATATAAATGTTTTCTAATTATTATTAAGAGGACACTCTAACCTTGATATCAAAACCACACCAAAAAATCAGAAAAAAAAAAGAAAATTGTAGTTCAAATATCCTTTGTGAAGATATGTGCAAAAGCATCAAACTTTTCTTGCAAATTAAATCAAAATTTTCAAATCATATCCAAGGATACATCACACAAATTACATATTACAATCACATTGGCTTTCTCCTAGAAATGTAGGGATGGTTCAATATTCATAAATCAATAAATATACTGACTGGAAGAAAAATCTTCTGACCATCTCATTAGATGTAGGAAGGCCTTTGACAAAAATCTAACATACCTTTATGATAAAAGATTATAGATATACAGTACCTATATCAACCTAATATAGGCAATTTGCAATAAGCTGTAGCTAAGATCAACATCAATGAAGAGAAACTCAAATAACTTCCATTAAAATGAGGAAAAAGAAAAGATAACCACTCTCTCTATACTGATTAAACACAGTGCCTAAAATCGTGGTTAAAGGAATAAGACAACTGAAGAAGAATAAAGAGATACTAATTGATAACAATGAAATCTATTATCTTTATGCACAGGTGATATGGTTTTATACACAAACACTTCTAATCACTCTACCAGGGGACCTTTACATCTGAGAAACTCTATTATCAAAGTATGAGGATACAAAGTGAACACACATATGCATAAAATATCAATAGTCTCTCTATGTACAGAAAACCAACCAACTGAGCAAGGAATCAGGGAAACAATACTTTTCACAATAGCCTCAGGAAAATATTAGAGTTATTGAGATAACTCTAATAAACCATGTGAAATAATGACTTTATAATAAAAAATGTAAGACATTGAAGAAAGAAATTGAAAAAGGTACCAGAAGATGAACAAATTTCTGACATTCATGGATTAGTAGGCTTATACTGCAAAAATAACTATCAACCAAAATGACTTACAGATTCACTGCAATCCCCAACACAATTCTTCACACGTCTTAAAGAAACAATTTCCAAGTTTATATGGAAGCACAACATATCCAGTGTAGCCAAAATACCTTAGCTTAATAGAAGAACTGCTAGATATATAACCTTCTCAGATTTCAATTTGTTCTACAGAGGTATAGTAACAAAACCAGCATGATATTGTCATAAAAAACAGTCATGCTGTTAAGTGGAACCAAGGAAAAGCACAGCCAAAAACCACACATTCATAGACACATGAGTTTTGATAAATAATGAAAAAAAAAATAAAAACACTGCAGAAGTGACAACATCTTCAGAAACTGCTAGTGATTACACTGTATAGCTTCATTTAGATGTATACAAATAGATTTATATTTATCATCCTGAAAAAAAAAAATCAGGTCCAAATGGATCAACAGAAGGCTAGTTATGCCAAATCTACTAGAAGAGAAGGTAGAGAATATGCTTGAACTCATTTATACATAACAAGACTTTCTGAACACAACTCCAATAGTTTAGTCAGTAAGATCAACAGTTAGTAAATGGAACCTCATGAAACTGAAATGTTTCTGCACAGCAAAGGACATTGTCACTAGGACAAAGCAGCAGGCTACAGAATGAGAAAAGATCTTAATCATTCAATAGAGGGTTAATATCTAAAATATACAAAGAATAAAGAAAAAGCAAGAAACAAAACCAATCCTACTTTAAAAAATGTGATACAAATCTAAACATAGAGCTTTCAAAAGATGAAACACAAATTCCTGAGAAAAAATAATTTTTTCCTAAACCCTTAGCCATCAGAGAAATCCACCTTGAAACTACTTTGCAATTTTATCTCACCCAGTTAATATGATCAAGATCAATAAAACAAATGACAGCACATGCTGGTTTCCGTCAGAGAAGGAAGAACAATTATTCTTTGCTGTTGAGAGTAAAAAATGATATAGTCACCATGTAAATAAGTGTGGAGACTCCTGAAAAAGCTTGGAATCAATCTACTTCAAGATCAAGCCGTATAATTTTTGGCATATGCCCAAAGGAGTCTTCATCTTACTGTAGAGAAATGCTGTGGATATCACTCTGTGTAAATAAAGTTCTGATTGGCCAGTGGCTAGGCAGGAAGTATAGGCGGGCAAGAAAGAAGAGAATGCTGGGAAGTAGAAGGCTAGGGAGAGACACCGCCAGCTGCCGCCATGAAAAGCAACATTAAAGACACTGGTAAGCCACAAGCCATGTGGCAAAGTATAGATTAATAGAAATGGGTTAATTTAAGATAAAAGAAGTAGATAATAAGAAGCCTGCCACGGCCATACAGTTTGTAAACAATGTAAGTTTCTGTGTGTTTACTTGGTTGAGTCTGAGCATCTATGGGCCTGGTGGGTGAGAGAGATTTGTCCTGACTCTGGGCCAGGCAGGAAAACTCTAGCTACAGAGACACTTGCTTATCCACATTCATTGTTGCTCTTTTGGAAACATCCTAGATGTCCAACAGCTGATGAATGAGTAAAGAAATTGTGGGACATTTAGATAATCGAGTATTACTTGGCGGTAAAGACAAATGAAATGATGAAATTTACAGATAAATAGAGATTTAAAAAAAGTTATACTGAGGCAACACAGACCCAAAAAGAAAAATCCCATGTTTTCTCTTAGATGTAGATCATAACCTTCGAGTATTTTATATGTCTGCCAAAATCTAAATAATAGTAAAGTATTAAGGGAAGGAAATGATATCCCAAGGAAGGGGAAATAAATGTACCAATAAACAGAGAAAAAGGAAAAATAGAGTTGGTGGATTAAATAATGACCAGGATTGGAAAGGAGGGAAAAATGGGGAACGTGGGAAGGAACAATTCAACTACAGGGCATCTTAAAAAGCACATAGAAACCTACTACTGTAGAAGCTTCCAAAGATATTTGTATATGTTCAAGAACTCAAAATGGAGTCACCAAAAATAGGGGAGAAAATAATCCAACTTTACCTGTTATGATACCTAAAGAAGTTGAAGTACCCTGGATGGGTTTCATATTTTGAATCATTGGTGTCTCATGAAATACCCCATACATTATGGCCAATTATATTCTTTGATCTCCAAAACCCTGCAGCTGAAGGTACCCTTTGCCAAATTCATCAAACATGGAGAAATCAAGCTGCTGCCTAACTAGAAGCTCTACTGACTGGCATTCATGATGCTGGAATGTGCTCTGTACTTAATTGGAGTAGAAAGACAAACACAACATTACACAGCTAAGAACCCTATGACATATAGCGTTGACCTTCTTGTGAGATATACAGATTCAATAATGGCACAGATGCTATCAGAATAACAAAACAATTTTTAAATTAGATTTAAAGGCCATTCTATGTGATAGAACCCATAAATGACACTATTGAAAAGTGGCTAAGAATCATAGATGAAACCGGCACCTGCCTAGGAGAAACCTAATGCTATTATTTTTTGCTGAAGTAACACAGACATAAAATGGCCTTAATTACATACCACTCTCCTCATAGATAAGTGCCTCATTCAATTTTCATTGGAGAAATTAGCACTTGACAATGTGAAGAGAGTGAGACTTTGGAGCATTCAGATATAAATGGAATGTCTTCTTCATCGAACCTCTAAACTCACAGCTTAAGGATCTATAAAAAAGATGCAGAATCAAGATTATAAGAGCCAAAGATGATAGATAACACCAAAACAGTGTCATCCACACATAATAGGATTACTAAACATATGAGCTCAAGGAAACTGTAGCAACATGCACAGGAACTATATTGGTTCAGGTGCGTGTAGTTCCTGGACTGATAGAGGAAAGTGGACATGGGGTTCCACAATTAACCAACAAGCTATTTAATACCTACTGGCAAAGAAAAAAATCATTTTTTTCCAATGGAGTGTCACTTTATGTGTGTGTGGGGTGTGTGTGTGTGTGTGTGTGTGTGTGTGTGTGTGTGTGTGTGTATAAGCCACATTCCAAGGAGGCCTCCATAAGAGGAATAGTTAGCCATATTTTCGCGTTTTGTTTTTGTTTTTGTTTTTTCCCTTTTAATGGACTTTGTTTTCTTTTGACATTTTTGTCTTATTGGTGCTTAGTTTATTGTTTTGTTTCTGTGTGTTTTTAAAAGAGAGGAAGTGTGAATAAGTGAGTGAACAAGTGACAGAGAGAGAAAGAGCGCATGAAGTTGAATGAGTTAGAGGATTTTGAGAAGAGTTGGGGGAGGAAAAAACATGGTCAAAATTTATTGCATGAATATCTCAGCTTGGCATATACATATAACAAACGGGAAACTACTACCAAGGACATTCTCATGAGTTAATCACAAACACATTTAATTTGAAGTCCTTCCTCTGTTTATTTTCTTTCTTTTTCAGGTATTGTACAGCCTGAACAAAATATCCTGATTCAGTTGCTGAAAGCATATTGGGAGTGTTATAGACACCCTCTACAATGCAGTTAACTCTGCATTAAAGATAGAGCATAGTGCATAGTAATTCTGAAATTTAACAATATGGAAATTAATTGCAACCTACTTTAATGAAAACTTTGGACTACATTGAACAAGGACATGTTTTCAACTTCAATTATAGATAAATAAAAGAAAATTTTGAATATTTTCAAAAATTTTATCAAGACACATTGCATGAACAAATATTCTTTTTTAATAAATGAGAAAAAACATAAAACTTAAAGTTATGGCTACCCAGTAATTCTTGAGATTATCATCATGATAACTATTCCAAACCAGGATTGATGTATGTGTCTTCTCCTATGTACATTCATAAATTAGACTATAGTAATTAAATGAAAGGACAAAAAACATGATGGAGTTGGATAAAGTATGAATATAACATTGTGACTTTCTATGGGAAGAACTCTTTGCTTTTATGAGAATTAAAAGAGATTCTTAGGTTGCAATTAGTGGGTGGTAAATTATCTTCACCATCCTTTTGTAAAGTGGTAACTGATGATTTCTGTAGTGGTGCTGCTCACAGCTAGACCATGAGCCAGTAAATACCACATGAAGTCCGAATTCATACAAAGGCTAAAGTAATTCTAGACCTATTGATCTTTCTAGGCTACAAATGGGCATGCAGCCCAGGCCTAGGCAAGAAAAAGTTTGCATGGAGAATGTTTCATCTTAATATTGAAAATGAAGACATTTTCTTTCACCATAAAGTTCAAAATTGTGAGCCAAGATTAGAGTCGGCCATATTCTTTGTGGTATATTTGTGGAATATAAAATCTTCCAAAGGAAATTGAAAATAATAGGAAAGACATGATGTTAAGTTTCACACCTGGGACAAATGACTGACATGCAGGTTTAGCATGTCAAGTCTGCATCTAGCTGCCAGGATCCTCATTCTTTACCTGTTACAGGCTGTGGTTTGCATACTTTCATCTTCTCAACCCTGATCTATCCAACCCAGGTGCTAAGGTGTCCTTTCCCAGAGGCTCTTCCTTATATAATCCAGATATTTTGTTTGCTTTTCCCTTTTGGACATCTGGCCTCCTAGCTTTTGTACCTACTTCTCTCTTCCTTCTCCCTTCCCCTCCCTCTCTCGACAAGGACCAGCTGAGTATGGTCATGTCCATTCTGGAATCTTCCAGATGTCTCTGCCTCTGACTATACTCTTCCATATATCTACAACAAACTTTCTCCCCCAACATAGTCAGACATTGCCTCATTTTCCATTTTGAACTACACAAAATTTGATTGTGTTAACATTCCCATATCTTGGTTTGGGGAATCATTCTGTTCTTATTTTAACTTTCTCTTTGAATTACTATTACTAACTCTTTTGTTTTAATTACCATTTGTGAAAACATGAATATAAGATTTAATTTTGTAGTATAGAATGCTTTAAACCTCACATTTACATTTTTAAATGTCATATTTTAAAAATCTATGTTTCATAGTATAGATTGTTGCTTAAACAGCATATATTTGACAGGTCAAAATTAAGTACTAAGAAAATGCAATGAATCAAAACATTTAAGTGAAAAAATGACTATGTATATCCCATTAAATATAGACAAAATATTTGTTTTATAATGGTAAGGGAGATTGCATTGTCATAAACATTTTATATTATATTCATGACAACTTCTTTTCTTTTTCTATTTTGTTTTGTTTTTTGTTTTTTGAGACAGGGCTTCTCTGTGTAGTTTTGGTGCTGTCTTGGATCTTGTCTTGGATCTGTAGACTGAGTGCTGGGATTAAAGGCATGTGCCACCACTGTCTGGCAACAACTTCTTTTCTTAAGATGCTTTTGATCCAGAGGCTGTTGTGAAGGCCCAGCATTAAGATCACATGCTGCTCTTGCATAGATGATCCAGGTTTGGTCTCTTGCACCTACACAGTGGCTTAAATCTCTTGTAACTTCATTTTCTTGGGTATTTGTACCCTTTTCTAGATACCATCAACACCTGAATACAGTGGTGCACATCTGTAATCCCAGACAAAACACTCAGAATTAAAATAAATAAATCTAAAAAATGTTGACATATTGATATACTCATCTTGTTAAGATATGGGATCATCTGCATAATTTTTAGTGTTTCATTTATTTGTGATTCACTTATGAAATTATGTAACACGAATTGCTAAACTATCTTATCAATAAAGAAACCTAGAGCCACATATTGCAGTAAAAACCTGAGAGATCAGAGAACAGAAAAAGCCATAGCCAACCTCACCTTACAGAGTCCTCAGTCTTCAAAGAGAGCTACTTCCTGTATACCCAAGCCTATATGTCTTTCTGCAATCTCACTTCCTCTCTCTGGCCAGCTACACCACTTCCTGTCTGTCTGTATAAACCTCCAGACATCTATACTTAGTGTTGGGTTTAAAGGCATGTGTTACCATGCCTGGCTCTGTTCCCCAGTGTGGTCTTGAACTCACAGATATCAGTATGGATTTCGGCCTCCCAAATTCTAGTATTAAAGACATGTTCTATATCAATGCCTGACTTCTATGTTTAATATGGTGGCTAGTTTTTTCCTCTGATCTTCAGATAAGCTTCATTAAGGTACCCAATATACTGTGAAACACATCATCACAAAATTAAAAACAATTTAATAAAAATTTCTGCAATTTTGTTTACTCTTATTCACATTTATTATATATTATTGAAGTTTCTTTCATTTTCTTGTGTTTTATGTTTGTCCAGATATTTTTTAAAAAGTTATGTTCTTTATTTCATACATTTTGATTTATCATTCACACTTAAATGATTTTTAAAAACATTAATTGACTTTTATGTATAGAAGTATTTTTCCAGCCTGGCAGTGGTGGTGCATGCCTTTAATCCCAGCACTAGGAAGGCAGAGACAAGCAGATATCTGTGAGTTCAAGGTCAGTCTGAGTTCCAGGAAATGCTCAGAGCTAGACAGAAAAATTTTGTCTCAAAAAAAAAAAAAACAGAAAAAAAAAGTGTTTTTCCTGCAAGTATGCATGTGTACCATGTATGTGCCTGGTGCTCATAGAGGCCAGAAGAGGAAATTAGATCCCATCAAACAGGAGTGGGGGAAGGTTTTGAGGTGACATGGAGATGCTAGGGGCCAAATCTGTATCCTTTCCATTAATAAGTACTCTTCGCTGCTCAGACAGGTCTTCACCCCTCAAGCATTTTTGCTTTTTAATTCCAAGATATATTTTAGTCTTTGCCTCATCTCCCCTCCATATTGAATTAATAAGCCTCTTTACATTCAATTCTTATAAAATTTGCAAATTCTGAGATAAGTGAACAAAACCAAATATAACTAGACATTCTTTTAAGGTTTGATACAAATATGAATTGGACATAGTTTTAGTTTTTGCAGTCAGAAAGGGATAAGATATTTTTACATGCCTACAAAATGTGCCAAATATCATCTGTACCCTGGGTAGAGATCTCTCAATGTATCAGTTTTGGTGGGATTTTTTGTTTGTTTGTTTGTTTGTTTTTCTGGAGCTGAGGAACAAACTCAGGGCCTTGTGCTTGCTAGGCAAGCACTCTACCACTGAGCTAAATCCCCAACTCCTGAACATATCAATTTGATGGGTGACAGAGCCACTACTCAGCACCAATTTTCTGTGAAGTCTTTCTTTAGGTAAGTTTAGACTTCTAAAGCAATGTGACTGAACACATGAACTGTACCTTGATTTTAAATTTCCTTCTAGTTTAAGACATTAGTGATCTTTATTTCAGCATATAAAAGTTTATTGTCTGTTAAAATATGAAATAACTAACATTCCCCTACAAATAAGTTTTAAAAACAAATATTCCACAGTTCCTATTCTGTTATCTTTTTCACTATCCCATATTATGTAAAAATGTGCCTATTCCAACTCAATTCAGGATCAGGCCTGCCTAGAATTTCAGTTGGAGTAGACAGAACTCAATTCAAAACTAAAGAATGAACGTGGATGTTGTTCCAAGCATTGCATTCCCAGTGTCTCTGCTACAGCAGCTTTCAACACAACCGAGTACAGACTTGGTCCTGGCATTTTGCTATATTGAGAGTCTTGCATACAATCCTCCTGCATTGACTACATTCTCTGCAATTTTCAATGATATTAGATTTTCGAAGTTATATATTTTAGCATATTTTCAAGTAATAAAAGCAAAATATAAATATTTTACTTTATATTTATAAATTAACTTTCCCTAAATGATCCAGCCAAATAACAACTAAATTTTCACTCAGCTGAAATTTCCTGATAAGGTACATTTTTTTCCTCATATCAAATATCTGTTTTAGCATTTTAACTTGAATCAATAAACTGAGTAGTATTTGATATGACAGGTAAATAGCAAATAAATCAAATTATTACTATTGACATTTTTTCTCAGTTGAAATAATTAGCAAAAAAAATTTAGAAACTTATCTGTGATTAATTTTCCCTTATCTTTTGGAAAAAAGTGAATTTTCATAATTTTATGAAATTGTATTACCTGATGAATGAAAAGGTCATGCACTAGTTTTACAAATATCTCAATGAAGGTTCTAAGTTCTTATGGTTCCTTCTCTTTTTTATAGTTTGTTTCAGAATATTTTTGTTACTATTGCACTCAAAATCTTAATGAATTTTCATTTCACATAACTGCCATCCATAGTTGATTTAGTTTACACTAAAGGTTGCAGCAACTGAAAATATTAATTAGAATGACTTAATAATGTCTATAGCTTATAGGGTAAAAATAGAGACAAATTATCTCCTTCATTATACATGGAATACACTTGCAAAACATAAACACTCACTTTGTAGAAAAGCTCCAGTCACTGAATTTTAACCTTTTTAAAAGGTCATTTGAGAAATGAACAATGGATAAGGCAAAGCAAATGAAGCCACTGTGATTATGTTGTTTAAGGCTTGTAAAGAGTTACAGGTATCTTTTTAAGCCTGTATTATGGGAATCCTCATTAAAAACTATGAAGTTGAGTCTGTAATTTATTTCAATAGTAATTTAAACACATATGTATAGCATGCTTATTTTATTGATAAAAATTATCTATGAAACAAGTGATGTATTTATTTAATAAAGGAAAGAATACTAATGTAAGATGATTGATTTATTAGCTTATTTTTCAGAGAATCTACATTTCATCAACATCTTTAGTTAACAGAGCTAAGGCAATCTAAATTCTGATGTTATACAAAGAAAAATTAGTAAAAACTGACATAATTTAGAAATGTAAACCAAACATATAAGGCTTTGTGAAATGGCCTTAATCTAATCATAAATGAAGTGTTATTTTGATGCAAAATCACTTTATGAATTGTAAATAACCTACAGTATTCATATTTTACAATCGATTAGTCTTGGTTAATCACAGATAATTTTGATTGTACTAATAACTAATAACTAAGTAACCTACATTATTCTGACTTTTAAAGAGATTCTAATAATCATGGTTATAATTACTCATTTTTGAGGCTAATACAAAATATACTAAGTGTTCTCATGATCATATTTTCAAATTATTTGCAATTTTCATCTGCTCAAATACACTCAATGGAATACACTTGATAAATACTTCTTACATAGACAAAATAGAAATACAGCACAACGTTGGTTTCCCTTCACTTTTGAATAACAATGATACCTTTTCCCACATAATCATACAATTTTTACCAAACATAGATGTATTCAAGCATCTTAAAATCGTTGTTAGGAAGCCTTGAATACAATGTGATTCTAATATGGTAGACATCAGGAGATTTCATCCAGGGCCAGTTTTCCACTCATTTGAGATGAGACACTGGGTTTCTCAGACCAGTTGAAAGCATTGAAGAGACTGTACTTACTTCTAATAAAAAGGAATTAGTGAAAGTGCTGTGTGACAGCTCAGGGCCACTTCAACTTGTTTTGTGTGAGAAATTTTCCATTCTTCTCTTTCTTTCTGCCAAGGTGAACCTGGAACAGTCTGTGGTGTGAAGATGCTGATGTCAGGAAGATCAATTGCTCTCTACATAGATGAATTACTGTATGGAGGACAAGTTCCTTTCCCAGACTCACCAGCCCAATGTGGTGTACACTGTGAGAAGAAAAACAAAACTCTTTATTGTATAAAATTATGTGAGAACCTTGTAGATTAGGAGATTCTAAAGTAAATAAAGGACCACTTCCTTTTAGCTTCAACTGCATATTTTAGGTAGTTTTTCTATTAAGACTGTTAGTCCTTTGGAAGACATTTTTGTCTTTTTTCCATATATAATTTCCTCATACTTTCTATAGATTTACATGTCCTTCTAAGGCTAGAATGTACTCATCAATAATTTGCAAAAATTTTATCGTTTGGTCATGTTTATGTAATAATTACTATATAGGTCATGATTTTGTAGACCATTTATTCCAATATTGAGATGAATATAATTATGTTCTTATTTATAACAGTGTTCAGCAAGCTAAACTATCAAAAATAATTTTTCTATGTACATGTTATAGTGATTCTGAAAATATATGAAAAATCTAATATATCATATTAAGTAAAGAAATGTAAATTTTTAAATATAGCCTATATATAGCAGGAATCTTAAAGAGTCTTATTAATAAAATCAAACCTGAGGCCAGTTATTAGGGTGAATGCTGGGTGATCAGAGAAACAGAACCAGCCACAGCTTCCTCACCTTGCCAGTTACACAGCTGGTCTTGTTTCCTCAGACTGTAAGCTTCTGAGTCCTCATCCAAATGGGTCTCAGCTGAACTGCTGCTAGAAGCCTAAAAGCTTAACCAGCCAAATGCTTAACTAGTTTTTGGTCTTAACACCTTAAATATCTTTCTGGTTTCTGCCATCACTCCCTGGGATTAAAGACTCACTTTCTGGGATTAAAGGTGTGAGTCACCATGACTGGCTATTTCCAATGTGACCTTGAACTCACAGAGATCTGCCTGGCTCTGCCTCCCAAGTGCTGGGAATAAAGGAGTGTGCTACCATTGCCTAACCTCTATGTTTAATATTGTGACTGTCCTGTTCTCTGACCCAAGAAAGCTTTATTAGCAGGCACACAATATTGCAGGGAACACAATACCACCACACCTATAGGTTATCTTTTTTTTTTTTTTTTTTAGGACAGGGTTTCTCTGTGTAGCTTTGCACCATTCCTGGAACTCATTCACTCACTCTGTAGCCTCAAACTCACAGAGATCCACCTGCCTCTGCCTCCTGAATGCTGGGATTAAAGGCATGGGCCAGCACAGCCTAGCTGATTAGCTTTTAAGGACATTTCTACATTTCTAGAAAGGAACTACTGATCTGAGAAAGAGATTATACATAAGAATGAGTACATTCATGTAGTGGTATCATAGCTGTAAAGAAGTTCATTGAAAACTCTCAAGTTTCTAACAAGGAGCTAAGAGACACTTCCCTACCCTTTTCTTATGCATTGAATTATTGTGGAAGCAGTCACAAATTACCATTTGGTTTCTACCACATTTTCTGTGAAATGGAGGAATTTTGGAAATGGACAGAACACAAGACCACTGAGTACATTGTCTGAAGGTTAAGACAGACTTGGGATCCATAGAAAGGAAAATACCCATTACTTTTCCTTTTGAATGGTCATAGTGGCAACTGAGCTTCTGTAAAGAAGTAATTAAATACAAGCTACTAAAATGGAGTAGTGTTGTACTATCTAAACCAGGGGTACTATTTTTATATGAAAGTTCAATTCTCAGAATAAAAATGTATGTCAAATTATCTATATTAAAATTAAAATAAATATGCAATATTTAGTTTGTTATTTAATCTTAAAAGCTTTACAAATCAAATTCATAGACATAAATTCACACATCTGTGGACACTTAACTTTTGACAAAGAAACCAATATTACACAATGCAGAAAAATGCATATTCAACAAATGATGCAGGCTGGATGTCAGCATTTAGAAGAATGCAAATACATACGTATCTATCACCCTGCACACAACTCAAGTCCATAAATTGCTTTAACCAAGTAATATCTATTAATTAGACAGCAAGTAGCAAGTATTTTTCTAACATCACTTAAAAATAAGAAATGGAAATCTCAGTATGAATTTTAGGACAGAATGATGTAAGAAAAATGAAACAATTTCACTGAGGATTTGAAAAAGAACCCTGTTTCTCCACACCATTTTACATCTTCACATATTCAAGGTCATCAACTAATCAGTTGCATAGGAGATAAGATTTTTTTTTAAAGCTACCCAGTTGACTGAGATTGTACTGCTATATTTAAGTTCTTATAATCATTCTATAATTAAGTTCTAATGTATGTTCAAACAAGCATGTCTCAACTTTATTTTAACCTATGATCCATTTTGGTAAACATCAAACTTTTATGTTCTCCATTAATGTCATTTGAATTTCAGAATAAATTAGGTATTGTCACCAAGAGTATGTCAAATCAATGATAATATTAGTTAAAAATATTATAATGTGAAAAATAAGGGCACTCTGTGCACAAGGTCTGTTTGCTTGGCACAAGGTTCACTCTCCTAAGGACTGAAGTTTAAATACAATATGGGTCATTTTCAATGTCAAGATTGTTTTACTCTTTAGTTTTCATGCCAAGTTTTAATGGCACTGTTTGTTTGACTTCTGTGTCTTGATAATTGGAAAAAATAATCTTTATATTCACTTTCTTTGTTTTTAGAAATGGTTATTTCCCTTTCTATTTTCACATCCCAATTTAGCTTTTTAAAATGCTATCGTACTGAACAATGAGCCTTCATCTTGTACACTCTAGGTAATCACTGTAATACTTATACTGTACACAAGTACTTAAGGCAACAGATATATTCTATGCAAGGTTCTATGTCTATCAGATGCCAAACTTCAGTAATTCACTACAGACAAAATACACAAAACCCAGGAACTAAAACAATGTGTTCTTGTCTGAGAGGAAAAAAAAAATCATGTAGTCCCAAATAGTTTGAGTGTAATCATTTTCAAAATTAAAGACTGAATTCAATGTTTTGAAAAATGGTACTAACTTAAAAAGTTATTGTATATCAGAATGTATTCTTTTCAAAGATAAGAACACACCTATGCCTGTTTTATTAAAATTATGGTATCTATCAATATTCCATCATGTACTTTTGTTATACTATTGCTTCAAAAAGACAGTAGATATGCAGGAAATTGTGGTCTACTTTAAGTATAAATATACCTAAATTCTATATTGTTTTTTCAGATAAAGTGATAACATAGTGCCTTTAAAAGAACAGTGCATTGTCTCTATGTACCTGAAAAAACATTAATGATGAGAAAAAATAGGGCATAAGCATCAGAACATTGGAAAAAATTTTCATTGCCAAATTTACTAATGTATCATTTGTACTTAAAAGGCTGCTATCTTCACAAAGGATGTCACTACTTTGTCAACATAGAATGGCATTCAAGTATAAAATTAGTATGAATCTCCTCCCTAAGTGAAACTCACATTTATTTATTGAGGTCAAACTAATCTCCCTGGCTTGAGAGGCATCCCAATTTTATGCATCTAGCTGATTTTCCCATAGTAATAATAATTAAAGTTTTTCTAAACTGAAATTCTCCATCTATACTATCAGTCTTGTATAACTAAAATGTGCTCAAGTACCACTAATGGCTTTCAGAAGTTCCCATTTCCTATAATAATAACCTTTGTCTTCAACAGTAATAGTGATGTACGGCCAAAGACTGTACTTGTATTCTTGCTGTTCAAACTTTGCAACATCTGCTTTCTTAAAAGTATTATGAACAACTTCTAGTAAAAATATAATAAAACTTTATCTTTTACACATTTTTTTCTTTTAATAGATATTAGCTGTCCCAACTTCAAGAATAATATGGCTGTTAATTCTTTTATCTAGTATGTTGAAAACATTCTTGATACATAGCTATTTTTAAAGAGATATACATTGGAATATATACATACATAAGCATGTTTTCACAGATATGTCAAAAAGACAGGTTGAAGTCAGGTGTATTGAAAACTTATTCCTTATGGACTTCTTCTGTTGGTTTAATATATTATCTGTAAATCTTGTATTTATGTAACTTCTGTTCGGAATGAATTTGTGTTGGGAATACACTCCTTGCTCTTACTTTCCTATTCTTGCATTCCATGTATCCACCTATTGATTCCAAGCAATCAGTACATCTTTGAGAACTTACAAGTCTATATCCTGCCTAGCTTAATTTTTCTAGTCATGAGGTTTTCCATTTAATTTTGTTCAATTCTGAACTGGAATTCTGTGTTAGTCTGTAAGCAATTGTCTGGTGATGTTTTAAGTCATGCAAGAGATGATAGAGTGTCTACCCTTATATTTCTATTCTTCTTTATTCTGTAGCTTTCAGCCTCTCATTCTGCCCTTTATGAGAAACTAAAACTAACTTTAAAAGAGAGCATCAGGCTAATGAAACTACTAGCATAGAACAATTCTGAGGCAGGCTAGGGGAGTAAGATTAGCACCCTAAAGTATTACAGTTTACCTAAAAAGTTTATTCGTTCACTAAACTCAAGAACCCTCACTCCTCATCTTAAAGATCCCTTCCCTCAGAGCTCACACAGCCACTCACAACCCTATAAGCTCAGAAAGGTAAAATGAAAGAATCTCCTTCGTTTCATCTGTTGGTGTAAGATCGCCTATCCCAGTGTCCTTCACTAGGAGTCATTGGTATTACTGAAAGAAATTTCACTTCCAGTCAGTGTGAAAGCATTTCTCACTCAAAACTGTAACAATCTTTATTATTTTAAATCATTCCCTCCAATGTATATGATACAAGGAGGTAAACAGGAGCACTAGAACATATGTTGTCTGTCATCTCATTCCTACCAAACAGTTCTTCTGAAATACTATATTTCTCAAAAAAACTCCAAATCTTTCTTTCTTTAAATTATTATGGAATATAATAATAAAAATCAAAATTCAATTGTTAGGGCAAAATCGATATCCACAAATTTAAAGACTATTAAAACATGATTTTGTACATTTTAGCAATTTTATTAAATTATCAAGTGTTTTAGAAAGTTCATAAATTTGATGATAATAATACTGAGTCAAATTAGAAGACTTAACTTTTTATTACCATAAGTTTCTCCTATAGCACTCTATTGACATGTCTTCAGAACATACAAAAAACTTTCAGGAAAATAATGAATGAAGGGAGAGGAAAATTTTAACTCTCTTTTTAGAGATTTTCAGAGATACTGTATATTTACAAAAGTAGAGGAAGAATTATGTACATAATAAAATTTAACAAGCAATACTTATGTATTTGTTTACTTTCCTGTTGTTTTGAAAAAAATAGTCTCAAAACAGACTCTTAGTGGAGGAAGGGATTAAGTGGCTCACATTTTCAGGTTACAGTCAATAGTTTCTGGGAATCCAGGGTGGTAAAAATTGGTAGCCACTTGTTATATGACATCCATAGCCAAGAACCAAATACATTAGTGCATACATGTTTGAACTCTTCAATTTACACAGTCTTGAATTCCAGTAAGGAATGGTCTATTTCATGGACTTGCCCATTAGTCAACCTGATCTAGACAATCTCTCATTGACACTCTTTTCCCAAATAATTATAGAGTGTGTCAACTTGACATTGAAAGTAACCATTCAATTTTCATAGGTAAATGTGCATGTAAAACTTCCTAGAAAGGAAAAGTAAAAAACTGTAGGAAGTTTTAGCAACTATCTTGTATCTGGCCATAAATTTGCTAAACAAAATAAATTAATAAAATACCAGAGTAGAAATTTCTATACAGAATTTTTATAGTATTATTCAAGCTGTATGGCATCACTTAGGTATAACTCAATATGAATTAAATTCTACTGATTATTTTAATTTCTTAAATAAACTTTCCTTCAAACACTATCATGTTACTGTTATTTTCACAAGCACTCAATATGAAAAAGATAATGTTTTCCTTAAATTTCTAAGCATAGAATTTAAATATATTTAACTAGTCAATAAACATATTCAGTGTGGCTGTTTTACAAAATTAACCTACAATAAAATCTGATACTGACTTTGTGGCATATATTCCAATCCTTTTGTGCAATTAAATGTACATAATGTTCTGTTCCACAATAAATTATATTTTTAAGTTTTTCACAAGAACTATGTCTTCTAATGATGAGTATAAAAACATATTTTTAGACACATAAAATAAATGTGCTAAGAATTTAAAACTTTATTCACAATAATTTTGAACTTAAACAAGATTTATTCACATTTTTATTGATAATGAACTTGTTATGACAAGATAATGATCTCATTCCTATGTATTCTAGCAAAATAATAATCTCATAAAAGATTTATGAAATTAAAGTACATGTATACATATATAATGTAATATTTCACAATCATATAGCTATATGTCTCATTAAATACATAATTCCAATGACTGAAAAGAGCATTGAGATGCTGAAATCAGAACAACTAAATGAGTGCATGAAGCAGATTATCAGAAATAATTTTAATAATAGTTCATAGACAATTGTTTAGCTGCTGAGCTACATCATGTACTCTGTCCAGATAAATGCACTAGACAAAGGAGGTGATTTTCTACATAGGTTTGTAGCTTATGAAAGAATATGTAGAGATACAGCTATTGTTTTGTCTAGATAGCCAATTTTTTTTTTAAGTTAAAAGTGGGAGATAACTTTTAAAATACAGAAAATTTTAAGTTAATAGTTACTACTATTTTCATTGTTTCATGAAAAATAAAAAAAAATATAAATGTCTCTGAAAAAGTTCTAAAATTACTAGAATGAATTAAATCATCCAGAAAATTCAATTTACTAATTTTTACCTTTGAAAAATAACATAAAATTGTGTGGCAGTTTATCATATTATAAACAGTATCAAAAATAATACATAATATTAGTTTTCTAAAAGTAAAATATGTTTGTCACATGCAGTTTTTCTGAATGAGAAAGACTCTCATGGGTTCATATACTTACATGTGTAGTCCCAAGTTGATGAAATGCTTGGAAGAATTAGGAGGTTCTGTGTCTTTGGTAGTACTTTGCTAGGGTAGGCTTTGAGGTTCCAAAAGCCCACTGTAGGCCCCCCTTTTGCCTCTCTCCATTTACCTACACATCAGGATGTAAAGCTCTCAGCTACTTCTCCAGCACCATGCCTGCCTGTCTACCATGATAATACTGAACTAAATCCCAAGAATCATAAGAAAGCGCCAATGAAATACTTTCTGCAAGTTGCCTGGATCACAGTGTTTCTTCTGCACAGCAACAGAACAGTAACGAAACAACAATCATATACAAAGCCTTGTAGAAGTTGTCAAGAAACCTATTATTCTAAAATTAAATTGCTAACTTAAATAATGAAGTTTGTTTCTCATAAATCTGATTTTCTTAAATGGCCAAATAATGGTTTGAATGGATATTAAATTGAAATTACTTTATAAATGTAATTTAGTTAATTGATATAAAAACTACATAGTTTGGGTTGGTTATTTGTTTTTTGGGTTTTTTTTTTTTGAGCATCTATACTTCATGAAACAAATTATGACCTAAATTATAGATTCATACTTTTCATGAAAAATACCAAGCATAAACTAAGCTTTTCTAACTTTAACTGTTGAACTCACTTTGAAATTTTCAGTATCATTCTAAAATAATTTTAATTTTTCAGTGAAACAAATACAAATATCAAATCATTTTAGATGTAGACCATAGAGTTCTACAATGTACATTTTTAAATTATGGAGTCTTGGGTACATATACATAATATATTTTTACAAATAAATTAATAGAAATGTCATTTAAAGTGAATTTTGAGCCATGCAATAAATTTCTAGAAAATTAAAAGGTAAATTCTCAAGTAATACTTTACAGGTACCTGTTGTTGGAAGGTTTTCTGTGTCCTGCCTGGTCCACAGCTGCTCAGACCCAAATAAATACACAGAGGTTTACATTAATTATGAACTGCATGGCCATTTGCTCAGGCTTATTACTGACTAGGACTTGAGTGGGAGAGATTTGTTCCAACCTGCAAACAGGCCAGGACACAGGAAACTTCAGCTATATTTGGTACTCAACATGGGGCAAGAGTTTCCACCTAAAACCTTAAAAAGCTTAAAAACAAATTCTAAAAGGGAGGTAAAAACAGCTTCCTAGTTGTGTCTCTCAGGCAAGTCATGAGTTACAGAATGACAGGTTTACAGTGGGGTGTGGCTTGACCTGCATCATGGCAGATTACCACCTCAGTACACAGAGGTATCTCTAAGTCATGTAGTATGCTGCTTGATTGATTTAGCTTTTGCTATTACAGACAAAAAAGTGGGTTCTGGATTATATGTTGCTTTGATGGAGGCATATACCCACTGCTTCCAAGAGTTGGTGGTACCCATGACTCCCAGAGCTGGCAGTAAATGGACCACCACCGTACTGTGAAGCTGAAGTAGGCAGAGTCAACAGCCAAGGTTTCCACTTCATTACTAGCCACTCCAGGTTATAGCAACAGATTTACAATAAGGCAGATTCAGATGGAATAAGACTTTAAAAGGTTTACAATGTGTGTAAAAATATACATAGGCTTAGAAGGGAGAAGAAAATGAATATAGACAGTTATATAAAAATAGTTTTAAAAAATAAAGTCTTTTAAAGGGACATTAAAAGTAATATAAAAACTAAGCCACCTACGTAAAGGTGGAAATCACAGAGTCTGGATTATATAGTCTTTGGGATTTTCAACTGCAGAAAGACATTTCATTGTAAAGTTAAACCTATATGCATATTTTAAAGTTATCTTGACTTCCAAATGTAGATCTAAAGATATGTTGCTTGGAAAGGAGGCTCTGCTTTTGTTTCCACGGGAACTAAGAGGCTATGGATTTGTTCCAGGTTAAGATAGATCAGTTTGATCAAGCCAGACCTCCTGAACCTTAACAGATGGTACCTATCAAAAAAGATTATAGCCAGTCTTCCCAGGACTTGAAAAATATCTCAAATTTTCTCAAGTTCCCCATAAGATTACTAGCACCCTCTATCAGCAGGAACTAGCCTGAAAAAAATTATGCCCACGTTCCCCAAAAATAGATTATGAATGTTTGTCTTTGTTTAGATTGTTGGTTACAAATTTTTATTTGTCATAGTCAACCTCTTTCTAAAGGAGAAAGGGGGGTATGATATAGAAATGTAGGATACAGATATGATAGGATGGAAGGGTGGATTGTTGAAATTACTTTTAAAGAGTAACAACTTGTTTACAATGTTTTATATTGCTATGGATTTTAGTTTATTGATACAAATTTAAAGTTAATTTTGTTATACTGTATACATATTTCTACTCTTGTTTAAATTATTTTGTTTATGTGACTCATTTGAAATTGTAGTGTATAATTGAGAAATTCAGATTAATAATTAGTTACCTATGATAATAAAACTTGTAGTCTTGTTAGTTAAGATTTCTAGATATATGTAGATATATTTCAATTAGGTAGGTAATCTGCAAACACTTCAAAGACCTACAGAATATGGCATTTAGAATGTTTTAAAAACTTAGACTTTCTGGACAGTGAGACACATCTTCTCTTGGCAGCATCGGTTTATTTCAAAGAGAAATATGAGCACTGAAGACACTCCATCTGAACTTTACCATCTTTTTGGCAAAAATAGCCACTTGAGCAAGAAACTGTTCTTGCCTGGACTGCTTGACAAAATGTTGTATCTACTAGACATGCAGGACCCATAGGAAGGTGACCACCGAACTTTGCAAGGTGAGATGGTCCTTCAGGTTCCTGTTTTACATGGGAGCCTGCCAGACATTCTACAAGACACAGAAAAAAATGACAGAGAGAGTAGACCTATGGACTAAAGATGGATGTCCCAACTTTAGAGAGGAATTTTGGGTAACTGTCCAGGCATCCAGCTATCTCTGTTATTTCCAGAATTTTGAAAGTTGCTTACATTGTATTTTCTGTTTACTTAGATAATAGTATATACTTCCGGGGCCTTTGATATAGTTTAAGACTAGATAATTATAATTCTCCTTGATCATGATAAAAGATAGATTAGATATGAAACCATAGACTCACAAATATAAGATAGATTTTAAAAATTATTTAGTTTTACAAGATACAAACAGATATTGTTACTATAATTCTTGCTTGAGAACTGTTTTGTTATATGTAATTTTAATAGGATAAAGTTAAAACCTTCCTTTTGTTTAGCCAGAAAAGGGGGAGAAATGGGGGAGTGTCTTTCTGTACACTGAGAATATGTGTTGCTCTAATTGGTTGATAATTTGGGCTATGGCAAGGCAGCTTAGAGGCAGTGGGATATTTAAATAGAGAGACAGGAAGAAGGCAGCAGGAGTTGCTAGTGAGCTGCCCAAGAATGTAATGGGAAGCAGGTAAAGGCTTGGAACATGTGGCAATACATAGATTAGTAGTTATGGGCTAATTTAAGATATAAGAGCTAGCTAACGAAAGGATTGAGCCAAGGCTGCAAAGTTCTAGTTAACATAAGCCTCTGTGCTGTTTACTTGGGGGACGTGAGTGGGAGAGATTTGTCCCCACCACTGGCAGGCCAGGACACAGGAGAACTTCAGCTACAGTTACCTTAAATTATCTATGCAAACATTCCATTAGTACCCAGGTTATAAAACATTACTTTGACCACAATCATAATTTTTATTATAATGAAGAGTTTTACATGATGCTTTAACAAATGATCAGAAAAGTCTGTACAGAAAAAAAATTAGTTTCATCACTCATTTAAAAAATTCCTTATTGTATATAAGTAATGTTATTCAAACATTAGGATTTTTAATAATATATTGCTAAAAAAGATGGCAGTAAATGATACAAAATTTATTTTGCTTAAAGAGATACATTTTCTTCTGATATTTCTGTATAAAACAGATAAGGTAAAGCCTGTAGGCATAAGAGCACAAGAAACATTTTTATCTATCATATTTTATGTTTGTACTTGGCATCAGTAAGTTCTGCTTTGATGTCTCTTGTGGAACTATTAATAAAATTTGCTCTGACATTTAAGAAAGTATATATGCAATAAAATAAATGAAATTCACCTTTTGATAGGTAAGCCAGGAATTTATTTATGTTTATATGCTTTAGTCCTGAGGGCTGAACACATGTCCTTTTGTATCTAGGGCAAATATTCTCCCACAGGTCAATATTACTGTATTCTTAGTTGATAGTTTTATAAAAAATAAAGTGTTGTAAATTTCCAATGTAACATATTTTTGTTATAAAATCTATATTCCCTAAGTCAAAATTGACCAAGATAATTTACTAAGTCAATCTTCAGAGTCAGAATTCTTTAAATACATATATAAATAAAGCTCATAGAATAGACCATATATATTTTTGAAGTTTTTTTTTTCATCAAACACCTCTTTTCACAGCAAAAAGTTAAAACTTTAAAATCCAGAGAATATTTTCCAATGTTTAAGCACTGAATTTTTAAGCCCAGCAGATGCTGTAATCTTCATCAGCATTACTATATTATAAGTACCCTGGTTTTGTGGTGGCATTACTAATAACTAATATATATTAAGTATTGACAAATCATTAAAGTATCATTGTGAGAACTTTGTAAATGTCACTCTTTATTGCATTAGCTCTTGGATTTTTATAATTCTTCTATAGAAGTAAATCAGAATATGGAAAAATCAAGGATTCATGCCAAGGTCTTCTCACAGAAGCTTTCTTTTAAAACTAAATGGACTTAAGAGTTGTTACCCAATGCAGACCTTGTTGAGTGTACAGTCATTTCAAGTGATGTAGGAGGAAATTCAACAGTGTTTGAGCTCATTCAAACATTGTGAATTGCTGTATTATTAGATTCTTACAACCTGCACATAAAGCACATTCAAATTTAGAACAAATCTCTATGGACAATAAAATAAACTGAAAATGATGTCTAGAATTTGCCTCACATCTCAGGAACATAGCCAAAGTGAAATCTAGTAAGAAGCAAATTTTCAATTGAACCTTTCCCTGGGACTCCAGAATGTATGATGTAATTATAATTATAGCATATAACTCAGGTAATGTTGTTCATGAAAGATCTTCAAGTCAGGAATTTAAAGCAACAGTATATGAATAGTTATTGAAGAACTAAAATATGACTGAGTGTGCATCCAAGAACTCCTGTAAAAATATATTTGTTTCAGAGTAACATCAATTCATGGGTGACAGAAGTTGTTTATTTTTAAAATTTGACTCAAAGAAAGTTACATGAAGCATTTAAGTAGAGTTAGTACTAAACACTTCCTTGGAGCCAGTAGACATTTGGACCTGGTCCTTATACATTTCTATTAAAATATCTGTTCATTTTTTTCAAAGTCATGATATTGTTCCTAATCAACCACTTTTTAAAACATAGTTCAATGTATAGTTCTCTTGAAATAAAGATATCTGTCCAAGTTTACTATTATAAAAAGTTATGTAAAATATCTAATGTATACAAATCAAGTGTATATATGATTCTCAAATGAGGTTAATCAATTTATTTTGCAACCATATCTAATAATAACTGCCATGGAGTTAATTATAATTTTTCATAACATATGTAGAAAGTACTTCCAATCTCCTTTCATTTGCAGTGTGTGCATGTTTATCATTTTAAGATGGCATGTATTTAGCCATGAATAATTTAAAAACAACTTTAACCTACAATGGCACCTGAAACATGAACATGAGTTCTTTAAGTGACATACAGTTTTTAACATCTGTTTTTCCTATCAAAAATATGCTTGGAGGAGATGGGAATGGAGGGGAGGGGTTGTGGGGAAGGAGAGGTGGGGGCGGGAGCGGGGAGGACAGGGGAACCCATGGCTGATGTGTAAAATTAAAACACAAATATAATTTAAAAAAGGGAAAAATATGCTTAAATATCAACGAAAAGGAAGTTCCAATGGCCTGATTGATTCTGTCTATTTTAGGATGTTCAGTTATTTTTTTCCCTGAGTTTTCATGACATTCTTACACTATCGAACTGCTAATCAATAAAAATTTTTCACAGAATTCTATTTTTTGGGGAAATTTTTACTTTTTTTTAACAATTTAAGCCTTGACTCATACTTTTATAGCATAAAAATTAATATGATTAGAAACCAGATGTTTGATAATCTTTCATGTGCTTTTTATAGTTTTGTATCATTTTTTCCTTTTTAAATGGAAAGTATAAAATCAATGGACACTTGGATAAATCATATGTATACTGATCTTTTATACAGTTTTATGTCATACATTTCCTTGAAATATGAAATTTTCTTCCAAAGTAAACAAAGCTTCAAGAAAAAATAGCAATGCTGATTCTGGAATCAAATTTATACACTTATAAAACCTGAAGAATCAGCAGCACAGTATTCATCATGAAACCTTGTAGATAAAAAAATTAAGAAAATGAATTCATTCCTAGAGAATTTGAATATGTAGACAATCTTATACACTATGAATCTCAGAAAATAACTGAAAATCCACATTCTTAGTATTAAAAATATTAAGTATTAAAAGTGGAAGTAAAGTCTTAGTTCTTCATTGCTCATCATTGATTTCTTGCTTTTTTTTGTAAGAAATAAAATACCAATATCAACCATTTATATTTATCTAGACTTTTTAAGAAAACTAATTTTAGAAAGCCAATATGTCCACAAGAAAACTAGACAGTCATATTCATAAAAAAATGTATTTGACATACATTTCAAGAAATACATGGAAACATTTTAGAAAATATTGATAAAACTAAGTCTCAAAATATATATTAAAAATAACATTAGATGTTAAACAGGTTATTCCATACCATAAACACCCTAATGGTCATGCTGGAACTCTCATGCAATAACTGACGTAAGTGGGTGCAGAGATCGTCCCCCAGGCCCCAGGTGGAGCTCCAGGAGTCCAATGTCAAGAAAGAAGAGGGTCTGTAAGAGGGTCAATTGTTGAGACCAAGATTGAAGAGACACAGGGACAAATAGCCAAACTAATGGAAACACATGAATTGTGAACCAAGGGCTGTGGAGCCCCTAGCTGGATCAGGCCCTCTGGATAGGTTAGACAGTTGAGTGGCTTGGACTGTTTGGGAGGCACCAAGGCTGTGGGACCTGGACCCGTCCTTGGTGCATGAGCTGGCTGTTTGGAACCTTGGGCTTACACAGCGAAACTTTGCTCAGCCTGGAGGGAGGGGACTGGACCTGCCTATAGTGAATCCACCAGGTTGAAATGAATCCCCAGGGGAGTCTTGGCCCTGGGGGAGGTGGGGGTGGAGGGAGTGCTTGGGGGAGGGTGGGGACGGGAAGGGGGAGCACGGGGGAACCCATGGCTGATGTATATAATTAAAACACAAATATAATAATAAAAAAACTACAAAGAGAGTAATTTAATATTACAAATAAGCTCTAGATATATTCAATTAAATGGGAAAATACAATAGAAAAATATATTTATATAAATCTTTTGACAATGAGATTTGTCAATATAACAACACATAACTTTTCTGATGAAATGTATGTAAAATGATGATCTTACTCACATCTTTCACATTAAAATCAATACTTTTTCATTTATGATAACAAGTATTGTATAGAGTACATTAAAGCATGAAAATAATAAGCAAAAAAAGATAAAGGCTGTACAGAAATAAAACAAGTTGCCTTTGATTTTCAGTGTGCTTGATCAGTTGAAATCCATGTAGACATTCAGACACCTGTTTCCAAAGTAAATAATTGTTTCTTAGGCATATTCTCTATAATCTCATTCATATTATTGAAAACACCTACAGCTATTGAATTACTCTTTTTTCTCTTATGACAAAATTTATGAGGATTCTCAAAATTCAAATATAAGTGCTTCAATAACCAGGTAAAATGTTGAATATTGGTACCAGACTTAAAAATACTTGGACATTCTCAGAACATATTTTTGTGCTTTTCCCTTTTAACTTAATAGTAACAGACAACTTTAAAACCTTTTAGTTGGAAATGTTTATTTCATTCTCTTTCTTTTAACAGAAAAGTTTAAGAGTTAGATTAAAATATCTATTCATATTCTGTTTCTTAAAATATTACATTAAATGAATTATGACATATTTTATGGTAAAAAGATGCAAAGCACCTCTTTTAGTTATTTGCAAAATTACAATAAAGAAAAGTAACTCAAAGTTGATAAAACAGTTATTTTTGTAAACTAGCATATTGGCTGAATACAGATTGTATTTTAATGCTGAAGATATTTAAGTAAACTCATAAATGTGCAGCCTGTTTCAAGTGTCATTATTTTTCTGTAACTTACTTGTAGTTAGAGTTTTCCTGCCTGGCCCAGTCAGGACAAATCTCTCTTACCCGACAGTCCCATGGTTGCTCAGACCCAACCAAGAAAGCATACAGAAACTTATATTGCTTATAAACTGTATGGCCGTGGCAGGCTGTTTGTTATCTACTTTTTCTATCTTAAATTAACCCATTTCTGTTAATCTATACTTTGCCACATGGCTTGTGGCTTACCAGTGTCTTTACATGTTGCTTCTCATGGCGGCGGCTGGCGGTATCTCTCCCCAGCCTTCTACTTCCCAGAAGTCTCTTCTCTCTTGTCCCGCCTATACTTCCTGCCTGGCCACTGGCCAATCAGAACTTTATTTACACAGAGCAATATCCACAGCACTTACTGTCACTTGAACTTACGACTTTAAAAATTGTATTTGTCTATATTCTTCATCATCTTTTTTACATATGTGTTTTAAATTCTGTTCTATCCACAATTCTATTCCAAAGTCCCTTTTATTTCAGGACTGTGTAAATAGCTATATCACATATTCTTCTTGTTTTGTGATAGTCATAGATCACACTCAGTCAATAAAATCTCTGCAGGGTTGGTCTGAAGCTACTGAAAATAATACAGTAATCATGCCTTAGCCTAGTAATTTATGCTATTCAACTGACCAAATAGGTTTGACAATAAACTAATGTCTTTTTTTTTCACATGCCAATTGGCTATTTCTATATCCAGAAATATATAAATATGTGATGAATGGGAAATTTTTATCCTGACATTTAGATACAGCGTTTCTACAGATGGAATATGACTTCAAATGATGTGAAGTATAATCATGAAATACAATGTTTAAAATAGACACTAGCATTTGGCAAAAATGGGACTTGACCTTTACAGACAATTAAAGTATTGTACTTACATTTATCCAATCTGTCAGAAATATATGTGATTTTATATATTTATATTTTTGTGGCAAATAATAAAAAATTACTCTTTTATCTATCCATTTTGTGCTAATAAATCAATAGAAATCATTTTGTATGAGGTAGTTATAAAAATTGATAATCTAAATTTTACACTATTAAATATATTCAATTTATTAATTTATATTAAAAGCAAATAAAGATTTCATGCAGTGATGCTTAGCCAAGAAAGAATTTGTTCCCAAGAAGCCATGTGCCAATGTCTGGAGATATTTTTGGTCTTTAACATAATAAACTATTGGAAAGTATTGAATAGAAGCCAACTTTTCAGTTCTTCTTGGCAAAGCAATGAGTAGTTCTGTCCAAACCATCAGAGATTGAGCATAGGAAGCCCTTAGTCAACACATAAAATGACAGCATCATACTGTTGCTACTTCATTTAGTTTGTGGTTCTAAATACATCTTTACGAAGGATTTTGAGTTAATATTGAAGGACTGTAAGCAGGGCATGCAATAGAGCTCAACTATATTTATATTTATTTTAATATTATTGATTATTTTGTACACATACATTGACAACATATGTGGGGAACTTAGTAGAAATTAGCCTTTCTAAAAGAGAGAAGGATGACATGACACCATCTTTGTGACAATTTTAAAATTCACTAAATTATAAAACAATACAAATTCTATGTAGAAAATTGTATACAGGGGAAACAGTTGGTTGCAGCCATAAAAGTCACTCACCTAGAGTAACTGGTGGGCAATTTTGCCAGGCAGGTTGGTAGTTTAACACACAAAAAAAATCCATAAATGAGCAAAATTCTCCACAGTAATTCTCTTCTAACAACCTACGTATCTCTTTTGGACATGGTGAAATTCAACTAGTGGAGAAGAAAGTTCTATCTTACTCCCATTGTTAAATCTCTTTGTTTTTAATTAAAACACACCGTGTCTTCAACATTAAGCAATTTTTATATATTTCTGGCATGCAGTAAAGAGTAATGCCAACATGTTTTATCATGTTAATGCTACATGAGGCTTCCTGACCAATAAGTAATTACTAAATAGCCCACTGTGGCATTTAGATTCTCACACAGCAATTCCATAGCTCCTGGGAATGACTTTTCCCATTTGCAGATGATACATTCTTTTAAATTCTTCAATAATTACTTTATTGGCCATCCAGATGATTTTACAATTTTGGAAGATATTATAAACAGTATTTTTGAAAAAGTTGAGTAGGCTCACTGTTGGCACACCACAGTCTACTCTAAGTAATTGCCAGTTGGTCTTGAAAAATGTATTTATAACTTTTTTAATTGCTGTGACAAATGCCTTAAAAAATCAACTTACAGGAAGAAAGAATGTATTTTTGGCTAACAGCCTCAAGGTATAGTCTATGTCTAAATTAGTTTGGTTCTTTCTACCACAGTTAACCTAATCTACTAACTCCATTATAGATTGTCCCAGAAATGTGTTTCCATGCTGATTCTGAATGCTATATGGTTCAAATTTAAGGTTATTGTTATTTTTTAAATATAATTTATTTATTTTATCTCATGTGAATTGGTGTTTTGCCTGTATGTGTGCCTGTGTCAGGTTTTCTGTAACTGGAGTTACAGACAGTTGTGAGCTGCCATGTGGGTGCTGGGAATTGAACTCCGGTCCTCTGGTAGCAGTCATTGCTTTTAACCACTGGGCCATCTTTCCAGCCCCTTACAGGACAACAAAATGGCTGGATAAATAAAGGTCTTTGCCATGAGACCATGAAAACCTGAGTTTGATTCCTGGAATTCACATAATCAAATTTTGACCTCCAAACAAGTACACCATTGCATAAACATATATGCATGTGTGCATATACACTGAATACTAATAATTAATTTTCTAAAAATCACAATTAAAAAACTAACTGTCACAACTCTACCCATTATCAATTTGACACTGGAACATGTTGTTTATAAGCACAGTATTTTGCTGTTTGTCCCATGAGTTCATGACAACATTACAAAGGAAGAAAGAATTCAAACCAATTTTGATAGTATTTATCACATTTAGCATTTTCAATACTGTTCAAATGTGTAATGCAGAGTCTGTTTTTTGGTACTCAGTCCATCACTATGAGTGAATGCATATATGAAAAAAAATTATATAAATCCAATATGTAATGGCATAAACCCAATACTGCATTCTAAGAGAGCAATGTGACAGAAATAAACCGGAAGAATACAGAAAGATTTAAACCCAATGGGGCATATAAAATACTGTATATCCAAGTCAGGAATTTGTGGTTCACTTTATAACCATGTATATCCTAAATTGCTTATAAAATGCAGACCCTCCATCTCTATCATCTTGGGCATCTATGACCTCTGCCTTGGGCAATCTCCAATCCATGCTTGAAGCTTTCCTTGGTGAGTATCTCATGTTCTGCATTTCCACCATTTCAGTATCTCTATTGCAAATTTGACTACCTTATATCTTCACAACATGGCCTCTTTGGGGAGAACAGAAAGCTGCCTTTTATTAGCTGGCCTCAGTAGCAATCTTAAACAATGGCAAAAGAGGCCATATTTCCCTCAATTCTTCACCTGGCATGGATGAAAAATCAGCACCATAAGCATAGTCCTATTAAGTTGTCAGCCAAGGATGGAGCCTGTTGAGCCACAGTTTTATTGTATTCTATATGTCTTAAGCTTGACTCTTTGGAAATACTCTCCTAAGTAGTTGTTTTGAGGGAAAGGAATCTACTTCAGTGGTATTCCATTTTGGGCTTTGAACTTTCTAATGAAGTTACATTTCAAAAGATAGAGACTTCAGTTAGCAGGGTTGTTCCCTTAAGATGTCTTTGCTATGGCCTTGTAACAATCAACTGCCTGTTCTTTAATGGCATTACTGCCCAAGACAAGTAAAGCCACTTTTGAACTGCTGGAGTCTGTGACTTTAATCTCTCTCCCATTCATTTCCTCCCCAAACTGTACATTTTCACATCTATATGCTCCACTGTTTGCTCTCTTCTCACGGTAGACCTGACTAAGGGTGTTAAACATGCCTAAACTATGAACATGTCATCCTATAGTCAAAAGTTATCTTCCACATTACATAGTCTATTGCTCTTAAATTCATGCTCACTTAAATTCTCAAGGCTTAGACAGGATAAATGCAGAATTTTTTTGGCAGAATACAGTACAATAGCCCATAGTTCAACTTCTCACAGAGTCCTTAGTTCCCCCTAAAAACCCACAGGCTGAGCTTCCATGATCTGCATTTTTCTTGGTACTCTGTCTTGCCAAATTCTTACTAGAACACCTGGTAATTCCTGTTGACAATATTCTTGGTCTTCCCAAGCCTCAACTTCTAAACTCATCCATACTTGTTCAGCAAAACAGTTTCATGGGCCTTAAAACACAATGTCTGTGCTACCACAGTAAAGGCCTGACACACTTCTGTTATTACTATTTGTATCCACTTTTTTTAAATCTTATTATTCACTTTTCTCATTCCTATGACAAAATACCTGACACAGACTACTTAGAGAAGAAAGGTTTTACTTCATTTTGTATTTCCCTCATGCATTCCATCATGAGTGGGAAGCTACAATGTGGCTGGTGCTTGAGGCAGCCAGTAATTTTGTGTCTATACTAATGTAAAAGAAAGCAGTGACTGATGATGTTTAAATTACTGGTTTCTTCATTTTTAAACATGTGGGGCTATTTTTGAAGATTCATTTTTTTTATTTCATGAGCTTGAATATCTTCTTTGCATGTAAGTGTGTATGCTATAGGTATACTTGCTTACTTCAGACCAGAAGAGAGTGTTAGATCCCCTGGAACTAAAGTGGCAGGCAGTTCTGAGTTACAGAAAACAAGGTCCTCTGAAAAAGCAGTTCTCTTAACTATGAAGACATGCTCCCTCCGGCCCCACTTTCACCTTTTAATTCAATCCAGGACACTAGCCCAATGAAATGTGCTTTTTATATTTATGGTGAATTTTCAACAAATTAATTAACCAATCTGGAAATTCCCTCAAACACATACCCAGGGTTGTTGTTTGTTTGTTTGCTTGTTTATTTGTTTTCCTATGATGATCATAAATCCTATGTAAGTCAAAGACTAGTTTGAATTATTATAGTTATTATAGAGGATGATTTTTTTAATTATGCAAGGTTGTGTGTAGTTTAAAAAAAAATCTCATCACTTGTATCTGTCATTTCCCTCAAAGGGTCATGAGGATATAGAGACACAGAAGGAGACCAGTATCTGTTGCCGTGCCCCCAAATTGAAACATTTTATGTGAACTATTTGACTTCCTCATCATGGGGTACTGCTGTTGCTTCAAGACTACTCTGCATTTCCACACACTTATTGATTTCCGTAAGATCAACTTGCAGTAAAAGGCCCGTTCAGGTCTGAGATTGTAGAGCTACATTTTAGATATGGGGCCTGCCACTGGAGTTAGTACCCAAACTCTAATAGGCTCTGGGTTAGCACTGGAAGGTCTGAGTACAGAGAAAATAATCTCTACCCTCAACAGGCTTGATGGCACTGGAGCATTGTATACAGCATTCACTAGAAGTATATTTGCCAACTCTCCAGACAATTTTTGTTTTCACTGGCACTTATTTACCATTTTTTTGTCTTCTGCAAATTGGTATTTTGTTTTTAATGCTTTCTAAAAGTCTACTAGTATAATATTTGGCTTTATGGTTTTTGTTGTTGTTGTCTATGATTTGGGATTCTTTTTGTCTTTGCTTTGTTTCTTGTTGTTGTTTTTTCACACTAAGAATTATTTTGGTACACAAATCTTGCCACAATTAGCATCAAATGACCCAGACAGACTGCTTTGTCAGTTTGATCCTTTTATTCCTACTTCATTACTGCTTTAAAATGTTGGCAATTAATTTATACACTTTTCTATGACTTGGATGTCCTACTGACAATCTGCCATCATGCAAGGATCACTTCACATCACCAGGAAAAATAAAGACAATGAACTTTAATATGATTTCCCAGGTACTTGCTAAATGTTGTTTCTCCATCTGTTATGAATACCATACAAAGGCTTGATAAATTGATCATCAAACACAATATTGTACAAGCACAATTCACTAAAACTGTCTATCCTTTTTCTCCTGTCATCCAGCTCCTGATATTCATGAGTATTATAACCAAACTTACATAATGGTTCATAGGATCTAGTCAATATGAACTGATTTCCCACTTAATGTCTCCGGTTATATCTGTTTCTTACAGAGACATGATATCATAGGTCTTTTTAGTCCTATTCAAAAACCTTTCCCAATGCAAGGATTTAATGGAATGAATCCTCTATCATATTTTCTGGTCCTTTACCGTTGCTAAAGACTCTGTCTAAATTAGTCATGGACTTTCCCTTCCTCTGTTTAAAGACCAGACCTCGGCCGGGCAGTGGTGGTGCACTCCTTTAATCCCAGCACTCTGGAGGCAGAGGCAGGTGGATCTTTGTGAGTTTGAGGCCAGCCTGGTCTACAGAGCGAGATCCAGGAAAGGTGCAAAGCTACACAGAAAAACCCTGTCTTGAAAAACAAACAAAACAAAACAAAAGACCAGACCTGAGAGGCATCATCTATTGATTTTATTTTATTTCCTCCCTCCTCTCTAACTACAATTTCCTACTGGTGTCAAGATTTGGATGCTGAGAAAAGCTCTTTTACACTGGTTCAATTTTTACACTCTTCCCATGTATCCATTCTTCTTGTGGATACTCAGTTCTCTGTGAGACAAAGTAGTCTTGGTTGCATGTCCTTTCACCCTCTGCAAGGGCCATGAGACTGCTTCTCCCATCTTGTCTTTGGTTCTATTTGTGTGAATTATGTTGTTTGTTTCATGGGCTGACAAGGACTTACACTTCAACTCAAATAGGTGACTGAAGACAGACCAAAGAAACAATTATATTCCAATGATGTTTATGAATCTATGAATGTACTAGATTTTCTTGCAGTAGCATAGGCGAGAGGTTAACTGCAAGAGTAATGATGACTCAATGATGACAGATGTATAACTGAAAAGTGCTCAGCATGGTTGATGACTCCTGAAAGCTGAACCTCTGGCACTTTCTGTGCAACCTGCCAGTGATTCCTCTAGAGGATCTCTTCTTTCAAGCAATTGCTTACTCTTTTCCTATGCTTGAGGAGAGAGCTTATAATGATCATTTCATGGCCACCATGAGTCCTGTAATTTTCATGACCTTCTTAATCCTGCTAAATTTCCTGAGCTTTGAAATCCTTAGAAGTAATCTTAAGCTCCTGGGTTTTATGAATGCCTCTCCCCACTCCAGGAAAGAATGCTTCAACTCAGAGAAAATAATCTTTTTATTGGCAATAAACATGATTGCAGGAAATGGACAGGGTTTATTTATAATTGATAATATTTATTTTTTAATTCCCCTGCGTATTTCCTGTTAGTTTGAAATCATGGTAGTTACTGAGTCTTTCTCTTTAAATAGAATGTCTTAACACACACACACACACACACACACACACACACACACACACACACAAAACTTTGATATCTTCTTTATTATTGTATCTGGAAAAGAATGTTGAATTTAGCAGACATTTAATAAATGTTTTACCCATGACAACAATCCTAACAAGAGCCAACTCAAGAATAAAGAAAATCATTGAAAGAGAAGACAGGTGCAAGGGCATGTTCAAGACAATTATGGAGAGCATTTCATCTGATCATAATCATGATGGCTAATGTTTAGTTGTAACCATATAATTTCAGTAAATGGAGTTGATCACCATATGGCAGATTTTGACTTAGTATGAAAGAACAAGATACACACAAATATTCCCATGATCATAATTTCTTTGCTTAAGTACAGATGTGTCCTTTTAAAAGATATGTGTCTACATTTATAGATACACAGATATTCCTGTGATTATGACTTCTTTGCTTAATGTACAGATGTGTCCTTCTAAAAGATATCTATCTACATTTATAGCTATGCAAATATAGCTCAATAGACGTGAAACTTCAAAATCACCAAGTACTTTAAGTGATTACTTCCATTTGAAAAATAAAAGACATTCTCACATTCATTCATCACAAAATGATTAACCATGGAGTATGTCTAAAGCAGAAGCACACCATGTTATATTCAATTGCTTTATGGGTCATTAAATATTGGTTCAATGTGAGGGCAGTTGTAATTATCAGAAACTGAGGATCAAATTGAACTAGCAAAACAATCATCATTGAACAAAGAAAAAATCATCAAAAATTGATCTGTATTTAGCTTAGAGAAGTTTTACTTACCAAGGTTTTTATTTGTAAGAAATATAGACTTATTCACATATTTTTATATTTCTTCACATATTTGTTAAAAACATAATTTCAGTATGACACTTTGTGCGAGAAGAATTTTTACAGCTTTAATGTGAGAGTATAGCATTTTTAATACAGAGAATGGGGTTGGATAGTCTCAGAGACACAGATTATGTTTAGTAATATGAGCCTGGATGTTCCATCTCAACCCACCTAAAGTAGCAGTAAATGAATTGTGCACAACATCTCATTCCCACGATTATAGATATAGTCAAGTATTATAAAGTATCCTAAAAACTGACAAGTACATATTTTTTCTATATGCAATAGGTATTTACCAGTTTGAGAATACAAACTTCTTATTCTATTTTTAACTATAACACATGAAAATCAGTTAATTATTTCAACTATTTCACAATGATGCATGCAGTAACTATTCATCCTGAGTATATCTTCATATTCTCTCTGGGAATCACAAATTTCTTTATGTTATAAAGAATATATATATATATATATATATATATATATATATATATATATATATATATACACACACACACACACACACATTGTAGCATGAGTCTTAAAAAGTTTTTATTAATAAAATCAAACCTGGAGCCAGGTATTGGGGTAACTGCTGGAAGATCAGAAAGACAGAACAGGCCATAGCTACCTCACCTCGCCAACTTCCTTAGCTGATCTTGTTTCCTCAGACTGCAAGCTTCTGTGTCCTTATCCCAATGGCTCTCATCTGAACTGCTGCTTGAAAGCCTGAATGCTTAACCAGCCAAATGCTTCTAATTTCTGGTCTTCACGCCTTATATATCTTTCTCTTTCTGCCATCACTCCCTGGGATTAAAGGTGTGAGTCACCATGCCTGGTTATTTCCAGTGTGACCTTGAATTCACAGAGATCCGCCTGGCTCTGCCTCCTGAGTGCTGGGATTAAAGTTGTGCACCACCACTGTCCAGCTTCTGCTATGGCTTGCTCTGACCCATTTTCTAGCCACCATTTGTGGCTCTGTATCTAGTGGCTGTCTGTTCTCTGACCCCAGATAAATTTATTAGGGTGCACAATATTTTGGGGAACACAATACTACCACAATATATATGTGTGTGTGTATATATATATATATATATATTGTTTGCACTTCCTTTTTTTTACTAGGTAATGTTATTTCCTTCTTGGGAAGTCTTGGAGGGAGTTGAAGATTAGACAGTTTTAGTAACAATTTTCCTTGTTAAAAAATTACAGCTGGAAATAATATTGTACCTGGGATCAGCCATAGTACATGGAAAGACTCTCATCTTTCCTATAGGAACTTGCTGTGATTTGACTTAGGTTTCTAGTCACAGAAGTTTTAGAAAAATGGAAAGCAGAAGCAGGAACTTTGTTTCCCCAGTTCTAACTCATCACATTCCTCTCTCCCATACCTTATTTTGGCTATAATTTTAAGGCCTTACCAAAATTACCTTTACAAATTTATTTAGGACATCTGAAAATGCTAAGT